>NC_136718.1:22914229-22941729 GCF_936440315.1 Barbus barbus
GTGGTGTGAAAAAGTGTTGCCCCCCTTCCTGATTTTTAATTTTTTTGCTTGTTTGTCACACTTTAATGTTTCAGATCATCAAACAAATTTAAATATTAATCAAAGATAACACAAGTAAACACAACATGCAGTTTTTGAATGAAGTTTTTTATTATGAAGGGAAAACAAAATCCAAACCCACATGGCCCTGTGTGTAAAAGTGCTTGCCCCCTAAACCTAATAACTGGTTGGGCCACCCTTAGCAGCAACAACTGCAATCAAGCATTTGCGATAACTTGCAATGAGTCTGTTACAGCGCTGTGGAGGAATTTTGGCCCACTCATCTTGGCAGAATTGTTGTAATTCAGCCACATTGGAGGGTTTTCGAGCATGAACCGCCTTTTTAAGGTCATGCCACAGCATCTCAATAGGATTCAGGTCAGGACTTTGACTAGGCCACTCCAAAGTCTTCATTTTGTTTTTCTTCAGCCATTCAGAGGTGGATTTGCTGGTGAGTTTTGGATCATTGTCCTGCTGCAGAAACCAAGTTCGCTTCAGCTTGAGGTCACGAACAGATGGCCAGACATTGTCCTTCAGGATTTTTTGGTAGACAGCTGAATTCATGTTTCCATTTATCACAGCAAGTCTTCCAGGTCCTGAAGCAGCAAAACAGCCCCAGACCATCACACGACCACCACCATATTTTACTGTTGGTATGATGTTCTTTTTCTGAAATGCTGTGTTACTTTTACGCCAGATGTAATGGGACACATACCTTCCAAAAAATTCAACTTTTGTCTCGTCGGTCCACAGAGTATTTTCCCAAAAGTCTTGGGGATCATCAAGATGTTTTCTGGCAAAACTGAGATGAGCCTTTATGTTCTTTTTGCTCAGCAGCGGTTTTCGTCTTGAAACTCTGCCATGCAGGCCATATTTGCCCAGTCTCTTTCTTATGGTGGAGTCTTAAACACTGACCTTAACTGAGGCAAGTGAGGCCTGCAGTTCTTTAGATGTTGTTGTGGGGTCTTTTGTGATCTCTTTGATGAGTCGTCGCTGCGCTCTTGGGGTAATTTTGGTCGGCCGGCCACTCCTGGGAAGGTTCACCACTGTTCCATGTTTTTCACACAGGGCCATGTGGATTTGGATTTTGTTTTCCCTTCATAAAAAAAACCTTCATTTAAAAACTGCATGTTGTGTTTACTTGTGTTATCTTTTATTAATATTTAAATTTGTTTGATGATCTGAAACATTAAAGTGTGACAAACATGCAAAAAAAAATAAAAAATCAGGAAGGGGGCCAACACTTTTTCACACCACTGTATATGTAAATTAAAAATACAAATAATTAATATAAATATGAAAAAGTTAATTTATTTTAATTCTGAATGGCACACAACTCTGCCATAAAAGCACTACAGAAGCAGTATTATTAATAATAGCATAACTAAAAATAAAATGACTAAAAAAAGTTATACAATACATAAATAAATACAATATGAATACAGGTACATTAATTTGGTTAGATATCAGTTCATTTTAAATTTGATCTCCTGTCATGCATTCTGTCAATTCAAATTCAGGAATTCGGTTGGAATTTTAAAGTCATTGTCATTTCAATTCCGAATGGTGCACAGCGCTGCTCCCAGATGCTTTACACCCTCCATGGCCAGTGTCCAAACTAATTAAATCAATTACCATGATTAAGCTGTAATGGGTTCACAAGTCACTAATTAATGTCTGTGGCCCTCTGTGTTCAGGCACCAATCAGAGGCCAAGATGGGAGCCTTTGGGTTGCTAAAATCAGGAAGCGTGTGCGTCAGTGCATGCTTATTAAGCACCTGCACTGTCAGTCGCCACGAGATAATGATTACGCTTGGCCTTTTGTTTCCGAGCTGTCAAATTAAGCACGCGCCAACCACTGGGCTGCCGAGGAGCGTCCGCTGCATTTATCTTCTACTCATGCCATCCTTTATCTTAAGAAGGGTTGAGTGTCAAAGAAGGAGTGACATGAGAATAAGTAGATGAGAGGAAGGGGAAAGGCAGGGGTCAAGAAATTCGTCAGTGACGGGAAGAAGAGGTCAGGTAGAGGAATGGACATCTTTGGAAAATGGCAACTGGTGGTGTTTAAGTTGTCAGGCAAACACTAGTTTCCAGTTTCCAATTAAAGATCATACATGTACAGTGAACCAGAATTTAAAATTCTCATAATTTACTTAACCTGCACTAGATTTGATGGCAAAATAAAAGATATTCCGAAAAAAATTGAAAACATTAAAATGAAAACATATTGTCCGCACTATATTAGCAGCAAAAAAAATAAAATTACAAATAATAATAATAATTCAGAATTGAAGAATTAGCTCCCGTTTAAATGATGAGTGTGACTTTTATTTATTTATTATATTGAAATGGCTAAGAGGAAACTGAGTTGGAATGACAAGAAAGGGAGCTTACTGAATTGCAGTTGTCACAATAGGGTGAGTTTAAAGGGAAAGAGAAGAACATACACAGTCATTAGTGTATTTAGTATTTTCTACACTTGATGAGGAGGATCAACTAATCCATTGCCACCCAAAAATGTTTATGACAAAGCTGAAGTCAAATGCTCAAATTATGATTGCATTAAATTATTTAAATTAATTTCTTATTCCTTCTTAAAGAGGCTGTTTGATTTAGTTTACCCATAAATGTTAATTAATGCATTAACTATTAAACATGTACTAACATGTAGTTAAGGCTGCCGTTATTCATGCAAGAAGCCATATGACTCCAGGCATAGTTAAGGATAGTTCATAATTAGTTAACTCCTTTAATAATCATTAGTATGTGATGAATTAAGTATTAATGTAGGCATTAGTACATGATTATTCATATACCCTTATTGTAAAGTGTTACCAAAAAATGTGAAATTCTATTACTTTTCATTTTAATTCTCCTGGATCCTCTTGCTACTTTAATCCAAATTAATTTCAGGAACATCTGTTGCTATACCTCAATTAAAATTCTGGAATTCAAATTATTCTCAATTCAATTCCAAATGGCACACAGCACCCATGGACAGTTAAATTCATTAAACTGCCTTAAAAACAACGCAGAAATAGTCCATATGTTGTATGCCAGGTCTTTAGAAGCCATCAAATCTAGTGCAATGCTTCTTGATGTGCTACATTTGGAAATGTGCATGCGTGATTTTGGGGTAATGATAACTGGGGATATATAGTGTGTTGCTAGACGGTCTTGTTTTACGTTCATGTTGCTTCTGTCACCTGGACGCAGTATTTCGTTGTTCACATTGTTTTTCCAATGCATTCTTCAAGATTTCTCATCCACAGAAGAAAGAAAGTCAGTGGGTTTGGAAGAACAAGAGGATGAGTAAACATTGACACAGTTTTCATTTTGGTGAACTATTCCTTTTAAGGAACTACCGTACGGATGGACGAGGAACCTTTGAACTGCAGCATTGGTAACGGTGAGTTTCAAGCGTATATTTCTCTCTGACGCAGCGAGATCACAGCTTTGCTCCAGGGCTTTTTCTCCAGATTGCCTCTGAGTCACAGAACTGTGATTCTGGCAGTAACATGCTGAGCACACTTTCCAACCTAACAGCACTAACCTCCATCATGTAGAAAACCGAGCGCTGGGGATCTGAACCCTCTGCTTTCAAAGAACACGTCTACCCAAAATGAACATTTTGTCATTTACTCACCCTCACATCTTTCCAAACCTGTACTTTTCTTTCATCCGTAAACCGTATATATTAAGTAATGCATTCATTTTATTAATTAGCTATAGAAAAACAATACATTTATGTCACATTGTTAATTTCATACAGTTGATTGGTAATGAACTTGATGCAGCCAACAACTGTAGCAATGTAGCCTCTAGAATTCAGTTATATGCGCCTAAAATTCAGGATATTGGGGCAAAAATGCCCCGTTTCTGTCACATATTTATATCATATGATATAGTTAAGCAATATCACACGAGCAATGAGTATCACACAAGTGCTGTTTTTGTCCCAAAGTGCAAATGTGATATTGATTTTCAATAAATAAGAACAGTTCAATAAATAAGACGTTAATATTGTGTTATATTTTAGACACAATTTTGTCTGTTTTAGCTCAATTAAAATATTAACTGCAAAGCCACAGCAGAACTGTTGTGCATCTATGTGCAACACACAGTGATGGTTCGTTTCTGAATGAATCCACGTTTTGAACGAATCGTGTGAACCAATGATTCAACGGCCTATTCATAAAGGGAGCCATTTACTTCATTCCTGAATGATTCAGCCATTTGAACGAATCAAATGAATGAATAACTTAACTTAACTTAATAACTTAATACTGGCAGTTTTAGTTTCTTATTTAGAGCATCATTTCATTAAAAATAATTGCAATCAATCAAATACATAATTAAATAAATAAATAACACTAAATGGATAGTTTACCCCAAGAAAATACCCAAATATCTCAACCTACCTGACTTTCTTTATTTTGCATATCTTTTGAAGAATGTTTGTAAACAAATTGTTTTGGTTACCACTGACTTTTGGTTACTGAGACATTTCTTAAATCATCTTCTTTAATGTTGCATAGCACAAAGAAAGTCATACAGGTTTGAGGGCAAGTAAATGATGACAAAATTTCATTTTTGGGTGAACTATCCTTTAATACCAATTTAAAATGCATTAAATCTCACAACATTATTTATGCAATTGTAAGTGCAGTGTAAATGCATTCATGCCACCTCTGAGCTGCAATAAACAGTCTAAATATATCTAAATACCAGTTCAGATGCAGCTTCTGAAAAAAAAAACATGGCCTTTGTAACCTAACAGTTTATATCTAACAGTTTCTAGCTACTTTTTGCAATGTCTATTTGATGCTTTTATCATTTAACACAATAATGACTTTAATTTTTTTTTTTTTTGGAGTTTGGGGGGGGGGGGGGGGGGTCTCTCAGGAAACTTTGATTAATTTGTGATTAATTAGATTAATTCAACACCACATTGTGTAATTAATTTGATTAAAAAATGTATCGTTTGACAGCCTAAATATAGATAGCAGAATGTCCAAGCTGCTCTTTTCCAAACACAATTTTTAAGAACAAGTGCCATTTGAACAAAACTAGCTGTTCTCCAGTTTTCTGTTTGATGACTGTTTGAGCTACTTGAGCAGAATAAGAGAGTGGTCTGGTAATGTGATATTTAGTATGCGGAGCACAGGAAGATTACAGCCATCGCTTATTTACATTGCTAGATTTGGTGACTGTTGAAATGCAAGAATAATCATACTGTGACAGCCAGAGAAAATTACTTAATGGGAAAACACACTCAGGACAGTCGTGAAAAATTGAATGGCAACAGCCTCCATGCTGCTTCTGATTTATCATAAAACCCAGCTGGATCTGATATCATAGGGCAAAATCTGACAAGTTTCATATTTTGATGAGCTAGAAAGAACACAGCTGTGAACTGTTTAGGCCAAATATACAAATTTTAGTTTGCTGTCAATTTGTGCATTGTTCTCCAAATTAATGCATTGTTTAGCATCAATTGTTACATACCTTACATACCATACAATTTGTGTTTTAGTTTAATTTACCTGGAGGAGGGGGAAATCACTTTTAAGACATTTAAGATAAACGTATAAATACATAGATTTATATCAAATTCATCAAATGGCTAAAAAACATCAAATATATTTTTTAGTTATATCACCCAGACCCTACTGAATGGCTGGTAAAGTATTCTGATGTCAATGTTGTGCATAATTTCCATTATGTTCCTCGCATCATTATGCTAACTATTTTTGTGCACTTTAAATCCACAGCGCTCATGATTAAGCAGGGAGACTCATGTTTTGGGTGATGATACACCATCCTCCACTGCTGCCTGGTGAGAGCACTTGGCAAACGCGCCCCACCCCATCCCACGCATCTCATGCTCTCTTCTGGTGCCGCCCACCCATCGTCTATGGGGTCCGGTCTGCATCCTGCAGCTCTACGTCTCTAAGACTTCTGCTCCCTCTTCCCCTCAGATTGATGCACCCAACACTGCACATTTTGCATCTCTCCTTTGTCTGACACACCCTGTCATAAAACCAGTTTACCAAATAAGCCACGTTTATTTCTGTTATAATTAGACTTATTGTCAATTGATTTGGTTCAAAATAAGTCAGACTAACTGAAATAAGCCTGGCTTGTTTGGTAAACTTGTTTTATGAAACAGGTCTTGGAGTCTCCACTAATGAGCTGATGATCTGAATCAGGTGTGTTTGATTAAGGAGACAAGGAAAACATGCAGTGCTGGGGGGCCTCCAGGAACGTGACACACAGTACTGGAGGATTCGAACCTACAACCTTCCAGTTATTAGTTTACAACTTCAAGGTAAACATGAGCTATTTGCAAGCCAACTTCACTTACGTAATGGTTAAACATTTTCAAAAAACAAACAAAAAATAAAAGTTCCAAAAATGTCTGAATTAATGTTGGGAAATGTCAGGAAAATAATAAAAATAATATACTTTATTAACAACATAATTTTATTTTTCATAGTAATATTTATACTATATATATATATATATATAAATATATATATATATATATATGAACAATACTTCAAATAATACTATTAAAATTCATATGCATTATTCATATACTCCTTTATTTTTCGGAGCAATATTTTTATTAGTATATTTTTCATTATAGGCCTACTAAAAATATAAATCAATATGAAACATTTGCAACCAGTTATGTAAAGGTGTGTAATTTTGAGTAAAACTAAAATGTCCCTGTTGATGAAAAATAATCACTTTGGATGAAAAAGTGTTTGCCAAATTTATTAATGTAATTTCTTATTTCCTATTTTTTCCATAGTAATATTTACCACCATTCGTTTTGTTAATTATAGGCAAGAGTTTTGCTTAAAAGACTGTTTACAGTAATAAATACCTATTTGCACTGCCAAAAATCATCTTTTAATTAGTATTTATGCGTTGTTTACAATATATAAAATGCTTAGAAAAGTTTCATTTGAGAAACAACACTACATAAGATATTAAGACTTGTTTTCATAAATTGTGTCTTGAATAGAAATGCCTTTTTTCCCCGCTGCGCTAGCAGATGTTTGCACTTACTCTTAAAAGAAGTCTGACAGTGCAGTAGACAAAATACACTTGTATTAAAGATGCATAAAGAAAACAAGTCTTAATATCTCAAGTAAATATATATTTTAACTAGAAAACCAGGCTTTTTTGGTTATTTTTTGCTGTTTGGCTACTGGTTACGATCAATACATTTTGATAAAAGATTACTTTTATTTCAAATAATCGAGTCAATTTTGCCTTCATAACCTTTAAACACAAAGTGACATCCTCAAAGATTATGGCTCATTATTTTTGTTCACTAAATGACTCACACCACTGATTTTTGAGTTTGTGAGTTATTCTTAAATATTCGCCTTCTGGAATGATCTTCCTTTACCAAAGACACACAGTATGAAGGAGCAAAACCACATTGACTGTATCTCCACTAGCAGAATGGCAGGGAATAATGCTGCTCTCGCCTCATCTGTATCTCTGACACTTGTAGCTCGCAGCAGAGAATATTCCCTGCTACAGATCAGCAGGGATGCGGTAAGAACATCTCTTACACCGACACTATGTACACACAACACATGTTTAAACATCGGGATGTACAGGTCCAACAGCGCCTGCAGCTACGCTCATACCGTTAGACATCTGCTTACATCAACTCAAACGCGAATCGGAGAGAGAGAAAGATTTTTTTTTTTAGACATTAGTGGGTGGATTTAATAAATCGCTGAATATATTGAAACAAGTAACATCTTCAGGGCCATAATTGCTTTATCTTCCTCTCATGTGTCCACTGTACATAAAACAGTCTCTGGGCTCCGTAGCGGTTTAGCAAACCTCTCCATCTTCTCACTGTACTTAACCTTTGCCACAGCACTGCTTCTATTCCTGGCGGGTTTTCAGCACATCACCGTCAGAGAAAGGCTGATGCACGGCAGTCAAAATCTCTGAGTTTGTGTTTGCATTTATATCCCAGCAGTGGGGTCATCCTGATCTCCATTTCTGCAATAAATCCTATGTTTATTAATGCATTGTTGCAGGCATACATTGACAATATGGTCACAATGCAAACCTCCTCGTCACGGATTATCATCACACTACCGGGTGAATCTCACGAAGCATGCAGCAACATTAAGTGAATTAAGTAATTATGTTTGTTTTTTGACAATAATAGATGACATTAAAGCACACAATGCCAAGTTCCACTAATGTAATGCAAAATAAAAAGATAAATCAAAAATATATATAAATACATTTATAAATAATTTATAAGAATAAAAAAAAATTACTGTAATTCAAACAATATTTTAAATGTTGTAAAAAATGTTTATATGGTGGAAGCATTGGTTGCACTGAATATAATTTTAATGAGAATGCAATGAGAATCATCACTGAGATTAATAATGGGAAATGCCAAAAATGTCAAGATGCATTGTTTAAAAAATAATGATATTAAAAAAGTGTTTATAAATGTGCTTAAATGTCATGAAAAAAAACACAAAAATTGATGTTTACATTTAGTCCACAAAACAAAAAAATTGCTGAAATTATTAAAATAACAAATAAAAAATATGGTTTTTAATACTATGTGTGGTAACCTGAATGATCCACGGCTGTTTTTTGTTTTGTGATGGTTGTTCATGAGCCCCTTGTTTGTTCTGAACAGTTCAACTGAGCACGGTTCTTCAGAAAAATCCTCCAGGTCCTGCAGATTCTTCAGTTTTCCAGCATCTTTTGCATATTTTAACCCTTTCCAGCAGTAACTGTATGATTTTGAGATCCATCTTTCACACCGAGGACAACTGAGGGACTCAAACACAACTATTACAAAAGGCTCAAACATTCCCTGATGCTCCAGAAGGAAACACGATGCATTAAGAGCCGGGGGGTGAAAACTTTTGAACAGGATGAAGATCTCCAACTTTTTCTTATTTTGTAGAAATATAATTTTTAGTACTGCCCTTCAGAAGCAACAGAAGATACTTGCATGTTTCCCGGAAGACAAATTAAGTACAATTTACCTTGATCTTCAAATTCAAAAAGTTTTCACCCCCCGGCTCTTAATGTGTTTCCTTCTGGAGCATCATTGAATGTTTGAACCTTTTGTAATAGTTGTGTTTGAGTCCCTCAGTGTCGCGGATCATGCAGGTAACCACACACAGAATTAAGAACCATGGGTTCCCAAACTTTTGAATAGGGTTATTTTAAGGGTCTATTTTTTTTTTTTTTTTGTCTTGTGGACTAAATATAAACATCTTTTATGTAAAATATCTTACTCAGGACAGTACTAAATAAAAAATAACATGCATTTTGTATGATCTCTCTTATTTTGTTAAAATTACTCACATTAACAGTTAACAGGTAATTAACAGTTTCTTTTGTAATGTAACTATTTTTGAGGAAATTAAAATATTATCTTTTATCACATATTTGAAAACAATAAATGTCATGAAAATAATGCAAAAAAACAAACAAACAAAAAAAACGTATAGGTCAATAGAATATATATTTTTTTAATATATAAAAATAGAATTTTATAAATATTACTTATTTTATAATTTTATAATAATATTTTTAATAATAATATTTGAAGACATTAATCCGAAACCCTGACGCAAAATAATCATCCTTGAAAGTCTAGCAAATGAAAATGCAAATATTGATGCTCTGAGGCCAGTATGCTAATTAAAAATCAAAACTTAGAGCAAGAACCTGTGTCATTTAATCACTTTCTATTTCTCTTGTTCTTTCCAATATTCTAATTATTTCATGTTCAGCTGGATCACAGGACCACACAAATGTCAACATAAATTACGTGATGATTACATAAGGATTTGTTCAGCAGTTGTGTGCATTACCGCATATTTTCAAGCAGTTATTATCAATCTCCTGTGTGCCACCAACAGGCCGAACTCAGTGAGTAATCTCCATCATGCCCAAGCACTTCCAGGAACAGAAACACGGGTGTCAGTCTGAACAATGTCACTGCCGCAGAGCGAGCGCTTCCATTAGCGCGCCTCAGGGGGACTACAGCTGGAGAACATATATTCAAGAGCTACGAGAAGAGAGAAAGCTGCTGTAGAGCAGAACATGTGTTTGAAGGAGGACGGAAAACAAGGAGAGCAACATCCAGCATTATTGGATAGAGAGGAAAGCACTTCATCTGATGAGAAAGATTGAAACGCACAGGCTCTTAACTTCAAATGAGAGGATTGGAGACGAGAGCTGAAGGTGATGAATTCAAGGTCGCCCGGTGTCACTTCACTTATTCCTTCAGATACTGTCAATGATAAACTCCTGTCCTGCAGAGTGGGCTTCAAAACACTTTAACTCCACCATCATTCAGAGCCTGTTCCCTGGGAATAAAGCAACTCGGAGTGGATGAGGATGCCAAAGCTCTGCAAGATGTTGATGGAGAACAGATTCCTGGACAACTCTCAGCTGCATTACAAAAATAATCCAGAAATGATTCTGTCATTATTTACAAAGTCCATGTTTTTTTTTTCATTCATGCAGCTCTTTTCCATGCAAAAACAGCTACCATTAATGGAATAGTTCACCCAAAAATGAAAATTTGCTGAAAGTGTACTCACCCTCAGGTCATCCAAGATGTTGACGAGTTTGTTTCTTCATCAGATTTGGAGACGTTTAGCATTACATCACTTGCTCAGCAATGGATCCTCTGCAGTGAATGGGTGCCGTCGGAATGAGAGTCCAAACAGCTGATAAAAACAACAGTAATCCACACCACTCCAGTCAATGAATTTGCATCTTGTGAAGTGAAAAGCTGCATGTTTGTAAGAAATAAGTCCATAATTAAGATGTTTTTAACTTCAAACTGTTGCTTCTGGCTAAAATATGAGTCCTCTATCCATAATATTACTTATTATCCAGAGAAAAATTCATCTCATCTGAATCAGGAGAGAAATATGCTCAATATCAAGCACTGTTTACAAGTAAAAGTAGTTCTAAACACATTTGTGGATTTTGATGTGAGAGACAATAGGAGATGGACTTTTTCACTGGTGGAAGCGTTATTATGGATTATAGACTCATATTTTGACCAGAAGCGATGGTTTGAAGTTAAAAACACCTTAATGATGGTTTTGTTTCTTACAAACATGCAGCTTTTTACTTCACAAGATGCTAATTGATGGACTGGAGTGGTGTGGATTACTTGTGGATTATTGTGATGTTTTTATCAGCTGTTTGGATTCTCATTCTGACGGCACCCATTCACTGAAGAGGATCCATTAATGAGCAAGTGATGTAATGAGACATTTCTCCAAATCTGATGAAGAAACAAATGAATCTAGGCTACATCTCAGATGGTCAGAGGATGAGTACATACTCTGCATACACCAAAAGTAAGGCAGCTAAAGCCTGAGCTTATTAACTGCTACTCACTTCAATTATATTGCGGTTAGCAAATCTGCAGACTCACCATCGTTCCCTAATTAAACACAGTCACTATAATAGTATATGAGAAGACCCTTTGCAAACAGGAAATGACCATTTATAATTGCTATATCCTGACCACAGCGCACAAGGGTATGAAAAGACATTAACAGTGCTCATTAAAACCAGCCCTTTTACAATACACACCAAGCTGATGAAGCCTTTTGTCATTCTGAATCAGTGGAGCTCTCAGGGACGTGTCCTTTGAACCTGAAATTGCAGTGAGAGGAAATAAAACTGGTCCTTGTGCTGATCCCAGCCATACTTCAGGAACTAGACTATGGTTTTCAAGTCACAAGTGACCAAATTTTCTTTATTAATACACTTTCCTGGTCATATTGTGAGCGTTTAATCCATCATTCATGAAAACTTTATGGTTGACGTCACCAATCTCTATTTTAACCCCTCCTAGACCACTTCACATTAACAAGTAGTTTAAAATGAAGTCACATCCCAGATTTGTTTTCTCATTGAATATGCTCTCACTTGAAATGTCACATTAATAAAATGCTAAAATGGGCTGTGAATGCCATTTTAGGACTTTTATGTAAGATTTTCCAAACATTTTATTTTTGTTCCCCCTTTCCATTATGATATAAGTCAAGGTTTTTAATTTGGTTACCATTCAAAAGTTTGGGACACCATGATTTTTTTTCTGTTTATTGAAAGGAATTAATACTCTTATTCAGCAAGCACACATTAAATCGATGTAACAAAAAGGTAATAAATGTTTCTTGAGCAGCAAATCAGCATATTAGACTGATTTCTGAAGGCTCATGTGACACTAAAGACTGGAGTAATGATGCTGAAAATACAGCTTTGATCACAGAAATAAATTACATTTTAAAATATATTCAAATAGAAAATAGGTATTTTAAATTGTAATAATATTTCAAAATATTACTGCTTTTATTTTTGATCAAATAAATGCAGCCTTGCTGAGCAAAAGAGATTCTTTCATAAATATAAAAATAAAAAAAATCAACCCCACATAAGGAAAAACATTTTTGATACTTTGAAAATCATTGTTTAATCCTAAGAAACTGAATGAAAATTATTGCCTTTCTATACTCTACAATCTAGAAATATTATATGGCATTTGCAAAATTATTTTCCAAATAACACAGATAGACGATCTAGTTCCTGCAGCTCAAACACAGTGCTATAGCAACACTAAGGTCATGGGTTTGATTCCCAGCGAATACATGAATGCTAAAAAAAAAGCATCTGCTACATGCATAAATGCAAATGTAGTTCCTTGGTCCTAGTCAGGAAAAGCAGCTGTTCCTTGTAGTCGACAAACCTATAAATCAATCCGAACTCCTACAGAATTATGCAAAACGTTTGTTTGTAGAGATCTAATCTCTTCTCAATAAGCTCAGAGTCCATTTCTCACCGTGTGAATAACTGGATAGAGGAAGTTTCCAGAGACTTGCCGTGAATCATTGTCCTGGTTAAATGGATAGACTCATTTTCATGTCAGTTGTTTTCTGATTTGAAATTCATAATATGCAAATGTGAGGCATTCTTAACCTCGAGCTACCCGTCCGATACTCTACACCATGATGATGATGATTCACGGAGAGGACACGTTCACACCTTGGGAAAATGATGACCATTCATACCCACTCATGGCCGTAGATGCCACTCCACCACCAAGAAACTCTTTCACATTCAGAGAAGTGTACTTCATTATGACTAAGTGTCACCAACTCTTCCCAAACCACCCACAGTGAGATTTCTAACCCTGAATGTGTTGATTCGTGCTAACAGATCTACAGTCCAGTCCAGAAGTCTGAGGCCGCTTGCAAAAACGCTGCTGTTTTGCATTTTTACTGATTTGTTCTCCAACATGATTTAAGCATCTTGAGCTTCAGTGGAAGCAAGAACGTCTGACCTTTGCAAAAATGTATCTGACCTTTAACCTGGACTCTTTTTATATCAGAACCTTTTTTTGTTTTAAAGATAACCCACTTTTTCAGTGTGCTCCAGTGTTATTTTAATATCATGAAGATACTATTATAGCTTTTATTAATATTTTGAATTAGTTTTCATTTTCATTTTAGATAAAGTTTTAGTAATTTTGTTATTTTTATGTCTATTTAGTTCATTTTTATTTCAGTTTTACTTTTAGTTATTTAAGTACATCAAGTTAAACTAAATGAAAATGAGAAGTGTTGCCTTGGAAACTAGTGAAATAAAGTAAATTGTTTTATATATATTTAATGTATATTTTAGAAATTTTGTTGTATGTTTTTGATATAAGTATTATTATGTATATTTAAATGATTTTATTTCCATTTTACTTTCAATTATATTACAACAATGCTGTTAAGGAAACTAGCTGAAATAAAATAAGTTTTGATTTGATTTCAGTTAAAGTTTATTTTATTTCAAATAGTAAACTTTTTTTATGGTTTTAGTTGGTTAATTTTAATAACCCTGATGTGGTCTCAGACCTCTGGCCCCTTGTACATGCATTCATGCCATTTCATATGAAAAATTAAAATGATCAAAAGCCCAAATATAATAGTATATTAGAATTATTTCAGGATCACGTGACACTGAAGACTGGAGTAATGATGCTGAAAATACAGCTTTGATCACAGGAATTATTCAAATAGAAAATAGTTATTTTAAACTCTAATAATATTTCACAATATTACTGTTTTTACTGTATTTTGAATCAAATAAATGCAGCTTTGGTGAGCAAAAGAGAATGTTGGCCTCTTATACATGTCTTCACATCATGACATGTCATATGAAATATTAAAATGATCAATAAAAGCCCAAAGAGATCCTGATATTGACTGAATGTATTGCCAAAGCCAGAACAGAATATACTGAATCTGGTCATAAAGATGCAAGAAATTTATAGGATCAAAACAGGTTTTTATGTTTAACAGAAAAAATAACTCAAAAAAAGACTTCACATTTTGTTGGTGTAATTTCAGTATTAGCAGTCGCAGTTGTTCAAACACACAGAGTTTGAACATTAGAGATGCATTTGTGAATGCTGGATAAATAGTGCTGTTAAATTCAATCAAATTGACTCATCCTGACTGCCGTCATTTGGTAATGGCATCCTATTTTGACTGTCACACTGCATGCTCATCAAACACTGGACAAGCGTGCATCTATAAATGCACAATAAAATGGCATTTGGCACTGAAATTGAACAGCGCTCATGAAGATTTGTCAGCTCTTAGGACAAAACAAGCACAAGAATGAACATGAGTCACAGTAATTAGATACAAACTGTTGCAAATACTCTAGCATTAGTTATGTTTATGTAAAATGCATGTAAAATGAACAAATTGTTCTACTGCTGATGGTACTGTTTATCTAAAATATAAACTTAAAAATATATTAAAGCATTATAGAATTAAATAGGTATTGTGAATATATTTGAAGAGTTGAATATATAGAATATTTAGGGATGTCAATTTAACATTGAATTATTTAATGCAATTAATTATTTAATATATATATACATGAAGTACCTTTATGTTTTTCCATTGAAGGGACATTTCTGTCCGTTTTAGCATTCTAGGTACCGAATTTCAAGGTTACTACAGGAAACATGCTGCAAACCACACAAAAGAAGATATTTTAAAGAACAACATTGAGCCCCATTGACCTTCATTTAATGGACAAAAACACCTGCACATTTTTCAAAATATCTTCTTTTGTATTCAGAAGAAGAAAGTTATTTGGAAGGACATAATCAATATTTATTTTTGGGTAAACTATCTCTTTTAGCCACATTTTAAAAAGCTGAATTGTTCACGTCTTCACATGGCTTCTTAAAAACAGCAAGATGTGACGCAACGGCCGAAAGCATCAGTTTTCATGTTTACACAGACCAGCGTTTAAGACATCAGAGCACATGGAAGCCAAGGACATGAACAAATTCAACTGAATGGATTTCTGTGGCCAGCAAGTACACAAAATCATACAAAACATACAAGATGCTCATTTCCAAAGCAACTTTTATCTACTCTATTCAATGCTTTACTCGTTTGCCACCGTAACATGCCTTGAAGTGATAGTAAATTAACACTGCATTCATTTTCTCACCCTCATGCCGTTCCAAACCTTTCATTTTTTCTGCAAACCACAACAGATATTTTGAAGAACATTGGGAACCAAATAACATTGGACCCCATCGACTTTCGATAATGTTAAAATATCATCTTTGTGTTCCGCAGGAGAATAAAGTGTTGTAAATAATGACAAATGTTCCCTACAACTCTTCGTTTAAGGGCTTTTCTGAGCAGATATTCCTATATGCAATTAACTGTGAGTAATCTGAATAATATATCTGCATATCATGCATAATAATTCAAATAAAATCTATAATAAGCCAAAATAATATTGTACAATATATAACAGAAATATGCAGCAGGAAAAACAAAATACAAATATGCACCAAGGTGGATGAAATTCAAGCGATATGAATTCATCGAACTCATCCACGTTCAGTCCACAAGCTCTAGGGAAGCAGCCTGATCTGATTTGGGCAGCCTGTACTACAGCGCAGTACCCACAGAACATATTTGCACAAACAAAACATTACTTTCAAGCCTTGGTTTGGTTAAACGCCTCCATTCTTCTCCTTTAAACTCCCACCACAAAAACAAAACCAAACTGCAAAAAGCATAAAAAGCAAACAGCATGCATCAGTTGGAAACACTTACCATAGTTCATCAGTAGTTGAGATTGTTCATGGCGTTTACAAAGATTCTCTAGAAGGAGAAGGAAAAATTCAGTGTGCTGCTCAGCGTTCCAACTCCATCCGATCTCTCAACAGGCTGCAGAGCTTCTGGAGTGCTGGCGGCACATTTGATGATATGAGCAACAGGCTTCAGCTCCCTCCCTCTTTACACACACATCAACAGCTCTGACATCAGAGGTGGGATGTGCCATTATTCTAAGAGCTTTTGAGAGATATCCATAGCAACCAACCAACCGGCGAAGGAAGGATTCCTTCTTTTCCAGCAGGAATAGCCAAGTGTCTTTGACCTGACGGCCACATGTGCATCCCCTTCAGCGCTGAGTGATTTTCATTGTGTCTTTAGCGTTTAGGTATCATCTCAACATCTGGTGCAGGACTGCGTGTGTTTCTGGAGATGTGCATGAGTATTTAACGGCGTAGGATGATATTACAGAAGACAACGGGAGAACAGAAACTGGAAGTTAGTTTCTTAAACCATTGCAGATGTGTTGTGAAGATTTTTTCCTTTTTTCCAATTGTAATCAAAATTGGTCGTATTTACTTTCTTAAAGAAATATACAAGGTTTGGTATACAAGTTAAGCTCAATCAACAGCATTTGTGGCATTATGTTGATTAGCATACAAATTAATTTCCACTTGTTTTTCTTAAAATCAATCAATCAATCAATCTGGGTTGAAGTGAGACACTTACAATGGAAGTAAATGCTAAAATAGTCACTGACAGTATTGTAATTGTTAACTAAAATGATTAAAAATAATTGGTGTTAGTTTAAATAAAATATCAATATTAAATGGTAAAATTAAACTTAAAAAAAAAATGTGAAATGATGCCTTGGCAATAAACGACATATTAAGTTTAAGTTGAAGAGCTAAAAAATAAAATGAAAATAAATTAATGTAAATTTAAATTAATCAAAACTAAAATGTAATAAAAACAAAAGCTAATAAAAATGATTAAAATAAAAAAAAAAGAAATAACTGATACTATAAATATAAAAGCTGATACAAAATATGAATAAATAATTGTATATAGTTAACACTAAAATAACTGAAAATATAAAAATAAAAGTTCATACAAAATAAGAATAAATACTATAATAGTACATAATTAACACCAATACAAAATATGAACAAATACTACTATAGAATATAATTAATACAAACATAACACTGGACATGATTTTAGTTTGAAGATACAACTATAATAAACTTTTTTATTATAATCCAATTGCATTTTGTCACCATGAAAACACCACAAAGCCTTAAAAAAAACAACTGGAAGAATTATGACTTAAAAAGCTTTTCAGCTCAAATGATATAAAGTTATTAAAAACTTTCTGAAAAATGAATGGGAGTGTTTTTATAAAGTTATAGGTCCCACTTTATATAAGGTGGCCTTAACTACTATGTACTTACATTTAAATTAATCATTTGGTACAATGCACTTATTGTGTACGTTTTTACATTGTACTTATATTTTTTTAAAATACCTATATATAATTACATCTGTAATTAATTTATGTAATTACATTTATAATTACACAGTTGACCCATCCCTTAAACCTTAACCCACCCTTAAACCTACCCATACCACCAAACCTGTCCCTAACCTTACCCGTATCCCACCTCAACAGCAGCAGAAGTGTTTTGCAATAGAATATGAACACAATAAGTACATTGTACTTGTTTTTTGATGTAAGTACATAATATAATAATATAAATATCCTAATTATTAGGTTAGGTTCGGTTAGGGTTAGGGTTTTCCTAACCCTAACCCTAACCCTAACCCTATCCTTTATATCCTAATATAAAGTGTGACCAAGTTATATAGCACATTCCTCCTTTTAAATACTCCATAAAGCCTCACCATAACCTCCATTTTTGTTTCTTAAAGAAACATTACGTGACAAATAAGCTGAACTTGTCCTGAACCCTTTAAATAAATTTCCTTACATTGAACAATTCATCTATGCATGTTATTCTGATAACAAAAAAGCAGATTAACTGGCTTCAATTTTGAAATGACTTTCCCGTCATAGAGAGTCTTTTAACCAATCAATTCCTGATGGATAAAATCAAGTCTAATTAGGAAATACTTCACATTTTATAAATAAAATGTTGCATTATTTCATGCTGCCAACGTCGCTTTGAAAACAACAACAAAAAGAATCGACAAACAAAACAATTATATTTCACACCCCACCGCTTTAGAAGAATTAACATTCAGAGAATTAATACATACAAGCAACCTTAATGGTTCCTTCAGAAGCCATTTCAGTTACGAAGAGTCACAAACCAGCTGTCAGCAGATGATAAATGTTATTAAGCGCTTGTCATCTCCAACGTCTGACAAATCCGCTTAGAAGACCAAGAGGGGAAAGAGTTTTGAACAAATATTTAAGAGGAGCAATCTTGGCTATGCTCAGCACGTACAGCAATTGGCCGCAGGGCATTATCTCTGAAGCGCTGCCTGCGTTCACGGCCCTCGTTTGCTATTGATCCACCTGCGCTAAACACTATCTGTGTGGCAGCCGACAGCAGACTTTGAAAATCAGAAGCTACCAATTACTCTCAGATCATGGGTAATAAGGCTTTTGGTGATAGTTCAAACAGCGTAAGTGGAGATTGCTTTTTCTTTGCATTTTCTTCAGAAACATAATGAAGTTGTTTTTATGGCTGGTTGCTCTAAGTTTGATCACACAGGAAATGTTCATTATGCATGACAAGTTACATATCAAAGTTTTGCAAAAAGTTGCACTACTCATAAATAATAATAATATTTCCTGAAGAGGGAAAACGAGAAAAGAATGCTTTTTTTCTCACCTCGCCAAAGAGAATTGAATCAATACCGTAAGATGAATTATCCATGTTGTAAATAATCAGAGACTTGTTCGGCTGCCTGGAGCCACCGGTGAGTGAAGGAACAGAAAATTGCTGAGACAGAGGCAATAAAAGAGGTGACAAGTCATTGCAAGCCATCATTGAGATGAACGCCTCTGGGCTACTAATGCATCACATGAGCTTTACTGTAACAATATCATACTTTATCAAAGAGATCGAATGAAAGTTTACGGAAACTTCTGTAACTCTGACAAGAGTCACTTACTCTGTTTCAGTGTTTAAAACCTGTATGATTTTCTTCTATCCCATAGGCTGTTTTATACAGCATGGCTTAAGGAAATATATTTTTAAATGTGAAAAATATATTTAATGTTCAAATGCCAGTTTAAAAAGGCTAAATGTATTTGATAAAAAATTAAAAATAATATATATTTCAGACAATATAAATGTTCATTTTTTTAAAAGCACCCCAAAAAAATGTGAATAAATTAGTGCTGTCAAACGATTAATTGTGATTAAAAGTTTTTGTTTACAAAATATATGTGTGTACTGTGTATATTTATTATGTATATATGAATACACACACATGCATGTTTATATATTAAATATATTTATGTATAATATAAATTATATGAATATAAATATATACATGTAAATATTTTCAAATTATATATTGTGTGTTTATATTTTTATATACATAATAAATATACAGCACACACACATATATTATGTAAAAAAAAACTTTTATTTTGGATGCGATTAATCACGATTAATCGTTTGCACAGCACTAGAACAAATACAAGTAGATTAAAAGTTTAAAATAATATTTTGTTTAAACCGTCAAATGCCAAAATATATTAGAAAATGTACTTCAACTTCTAATTTTATACATAATACATTCATCTTAAAATGCTTTCTGATTAAATGCAAAACTTATTTTATAAAAAAAAAATATTTTGTGTTTTTTAATATATTTTGTAAATGTTTTTTTTATATATATTTTGGAGAATATATATGTTTAGATTGAAAATTTATTTAAAAAATGGCCAAAAATGTGTATAAATATAGGTAAATAAAAAAAGTTTTCCAAATATATTTATTTCGTTTAAAGCTTCAAATGCCAAAATATATGACAAAATGCACTTCTCCATTTATACACAATACATTCATCTTAAAATACTATTTGAGTAAAATGTAAAATGTATTTTAGAAAAAAAAAAAAAAAATTTTTTATATATTTTGGATAATATAAATATATTTACATTGCAAATATATTTTTAAAAATTTGGGCAAAAAATAATAAATATAATTAAAAGTTATCAAAATATATTTATGTAAACATTTTTCATTATAACCATCAAATGCCAAAATACATTACAAAATAACTTCTCATGTCTCCTTATCATTTTAGGTAAATACAAAACAAGATAAAGTTAAATATATTAATACGATATATTTATAAAATACACTCTCAAAAACTTTTGTCATATGAGAGGGATCACATAATAATACACAGTATTTTGGACTATGTGCAAACAACTTCTAAAGTCAAATGATAAGGAACAGACTGCTATCCATTATAATCTTGCCTTCCGCTGCTCGTTTGAGCACCTGCATATTCAACCTTCATTACAGTACACCGATTTTTCAGGATACTCAACCACAGATGAGACCTACTGTGCAGTCTGCCAGAGAGCAAGATTCTAAGTGTGAATTATTCCTTTAAGGGATATAAAAGGCTAGTTACGATGAAAAGAGCAAGACTTTGTGAGTGCTTTGGCCTGGAGCAGACCTCTGCTTCTGCTTGAACTCAGCAGTCAGTCAGTCAGTCAATGCCCACCGTGTGAATGTCATCGCTTGACAGTGACGTGAATCAGGAGATCGATTGCACTTTTGAACTACAGTGATTCTTTAAATGAAACCATTTCAATCGCTAAATAATTGAAACTGCAATGCAAAGACAAAGCGAGACAAAACAAGCATCCCAGTTGGATAAATAACAGACACTCTGAGCCGAGATAATGACTGCAGAGGTGGATAAATAGCACATATATATGTTTTAATCGATCCCACTGTTTGATATTCAGTGCTGCGTGAGGATTTGTTCAACAGAAGGAGAATCTCTGAACAGACTGTCTGAAGGTAATCCAAGGTAGTTGATATGCAGAGCTGATGTTGCCTTTGCTTTTTATCTGCTTTAATCGGGGAAAAATCAAGACTGAACGCTCTCTTATAGGGCTGATCCGGGCTGAACTCTATTTGGCATCAGTCTTATGAAGGAATTTCTAATTCATTTTGGAACAATTTCTTGGGCATCCTCATAGATCTGACTGTCTAATTATTTAGCAACTTCTGGAAATATATTTCCCAGTAGGGATGAGTGTCAATACACTCATTTGATTCTGATTTGATTCAAATTTTGTCCATTTTGCTTATGTTCAAGAGAAATTTCCCTTTCAGTTATACTGGGAACTAACTTTGTGCATTTCTTACATAAAATTCATATTAAAGCAATGTGGAAAATGGTTATAAAATCAAAAACTGATGAATGATTCAGTTGAAATTGATTTAAAAAAACATGCATAAATCTTTGCACATCTGAATGGATCAATAGCATATCCTGTAAAATATAAAAAATATTCCATCACAGAGATGAATCAGTGAATACATTTGACAAATTCAAATGAGAACTGCTTTTTTTTTTTTTTTTGTTAAATTATCGCCTCTTTAGAAGAGTCAGGTGTTCATGAATCAGATTACACTGGAAAGTTGAAACAGTATTTTCTTGTAAAACATACTCCCATAATCTTTGTTTATTTAGGTTACAACTTCTAAAAAAAAAAAAAAAAAAGGAATTTTGTAGGCTGCAGATGCTATATTGAATAATGGCAATAGCCAAAAAGCAACTTGTCATAGGTCTGGCTCCATTTTGGTAGCATGCACTTTTCACCATCTAATCAATTTCAGATATTTTTCTTGTAAAATATGCTTTTTCACTCATACATCATATTACAGACATAAAAGGATTTGCAAACTAAAATTCTCATTAACTTGAACAGAGTGCATGCATAAGAGCACTATTGGATATGTCTGTCCTGTCTTGTTGTCCTGAACTAAACAACATAATCTAATTAACTGGTTGGAAACCAACCCGCAAAAATCCACTTTGCCGTTATTGCAGCATTTAGGAGTGCTTGTACTGCATTAAGTGTGATTTTAATGCTAATGAGGGACTGTAGGATCTCTCTGACCGCACTAAAGGTGGTAGTTTAGTATCATTATTGTGACATTTTGATCGATGTACATGCAGACAACATGTCTGGGGATGCAGGGAACAATAACGTGTTACACTGCGGAGCTGTAATCACATTAAGTGAAAGCTATGCAATTCAGTCACAGAGTCCCTTCAGGAATAAAGTTTATTTTGTCAGCATTCAGGAGTACATCAGCATATAGAACAAACATAGACTAAAATCCACCACAATTTTGATTGCATGGAGTTTGTAAAAAATGTGATGAATTTTAGGCGAATGTTTTATTCTCTTCTGAGAGACAGTAATTGATTTCTGCACACTGGATTAGTTATCTTTTTTTTTTAAATACTGTAATGGTGGCAAAAAAAAGAAAAATCATATTTTGTGCATAAAATCTTGGATGAGTGTACTAAAGATATTCATCTGAGACAATAATTGGCTGAGACTAAATTAAAAGCACATTATAAATATAATTACAATTGTAGAATAAATTTTCTTATTTTTGCATGGCCGGTCAACCTAAATATTCATCAAACTTTTTTTTTTCCCAAACAGATTTTCTATTCTTCTCACTGATGTTCCCCATATGACATAATGTCGGGTCTCGGGTCTGATCACCTGTTCTTTGCTGTCTCTGTGTTCATGTGTTGTGCACGTGGCATTGTTTTGACAGCTCGCCACGTGCGCATTGTCAGCGTGATTGTTTCCCCGCCCTCCTTGTTTCTCTGCTCGTTAGCTCATCTTGCATTCACACCAGGTTCTAGTCATCTCATTAGCTTCCCCTTTATAGCTCCCCTTGTTACTCTGTCTTTTGTCGGACTGTTATGGTATTTCCCACTGCTCTGACTGTCTTGATTGTGTATCGCTTACCTGTCTTGTCTTGTCCCGTTCAGGCTCCAGTGCTCGTAGCTGCTAGTGTGTTATCCTGCTTCTATCTGTGTGCATTCAAGTTATCCGTGGACTCTCTCCGGCTGCCGCCGTACCCGGGTCTCTGCCAGCTCAGTTGAGGCACGCTCCAGCCGCCGCTATCCACCCTTCGGTGCGGTAGGAATTCCTGATCCACGCAAGCTGTCTCCGGGAGCGCTCCACGCTCGTTATTTTCTGTTCAATAAAGCCTCTGTTGTACCCGCATCTGAATCCAGCCTATTCCCTGACAGAACAGTCCGACCAACGATGGATTCAGCGGGATCGGATCCGCTTCGTTCCGCCCTCGTGCAGCAAGGGGTTTTACTGGGGCAACATGATACACAGCTCAACGCCACAGCGCAGGAGGTTGACGCTCTCAATGCCCGAGTCGCTGAGCTCCTCACGCGGGTCGATGATCTTCAGCGAGAGGCGGCTGACCGGGGTCCCGTACTCCGCGCTGTTACTCCTCTGGAGCCTGAACCCCATGCCAATAATCCACCGGTTTACGATGGCGATCCCAACGCCTGTCAAGCCTTTCTCTCCCAGTGTTCACTGGTATTTTCACTGCAGCCTCGCCGTTACGCCACTGAGGAGGCGAAGGTCGCTTACGTCCTCACTCTTCTCTCGGGTCGCGCCCGCGAATGGGGAATTGCCGTGTGGAGATCGCGGGCTTCCTGCTGTGCTTCTTTTGCGGAGTTTCGTCAGGAGATGGCGAAGCTGTTTGACCGATCAGCCCAGGGAGATGAGGCGGCGGCTCAGCTATCTTCATTGTCCCAGAGGAAATGCTCTGTCACCGACTATGCCATACAGTTTCAGACTCTAGCGGCAGCGTGCGGCTGGAATGAGGGCGCGCTGCGCGCGCGTTTTCTCGAGGGTCTGAATTTTGCCATCGCCGACGAACTAGCTGCTGTGGATCTCCCTCGAGGGCTGGATAACGTGATTAATCTCGCGCTCCGGGTGGAGTCCCGTCTCGACCGTCGCCGCCAACGTCGTCTACCCACCACACCGTGGCGCCACCTGGAGTCCTCTTCGTTCGATGCAGCGAGTCCTCAGTCAGCTGAGGTTGAGCCCATGCAATTAGGTCGCCTACGGCTTACGCCGCAGCAGAGACAGGAGCGTCTTGCTCAAGGATTATGCCTGTACTGCGGCAAGGGTGGCCACTTCGTACTTCAATGCCCGTTAAAAGCCAAGGCCCACCAGTGAAGCGGAGAGTCCTGGTGGGCGCCTTTCCCTGTTCAAACTCTCCCACTACACACACTCAGCTTCCATTTCTACTCTCATTCCAGGGAGGTTCTCACTCCGGCCACGCCCTTCTGGATTCAGGGGCTGAGGGGAATTTCCTGGATTCTGCCTCGGCTCTGGAGTGGAACATCCCGACCATTCCCCTGGCCAAGCCCATTACGGCGTGGTCATTAGCAGGCAGTCCCCTCACCACGATCACCCACGTCACACCATGCGTAAGCCTTTCCCTCTCTGGCAACCATTATGAACAGATTGAACTGTTAATTATTGACTCCCCCAAGGCCCCGTTAATTTTAGGACATCCATGGTTGCTGAAACACAACCCACATATTGATTGGGTCAATAGCTCTATTTTAGCCTGGAGTCAGTCTTGTCATGTGTCATGTTTGGGTGCTGCTTTTCCTGCTGTTTCTGTGTCTTGTGTTTCACAGGTGGATCCCTCTGACTTGACCGGTGTCCCGGCGGAGTATGGCGATCTGCGTGCGGTTTTCAGTAGGTCCCGGGCCACCTCGCTACCTCCGCATCGTCCCTACGACTGCGCCATAGACCTTCTCCCGGGTACTTCTCCGCCCAAGGGTCGTCTATATTCCCTTTCTGGCCCTGAAAGAGAGGCCATGGACAGGTATATTCATGAATCACTCCAGGCTGGGCTCATCCGCCATTCCTCCTCTCCCGCCGGTGCTGGATTTTTCTTCGTTCAGAAGAAGGACGGCTCCCTACGCCCTTGTATCGATTACAGAGGTTTGAATGACATTACGGTAAAGAATAGGTACCCCCTACCCCTTATGTCTTCTGCCTTTGAATTGTTGCAGGGAGCCCGGGTCTTCACCAAATTAGACCTCCGCAATGCCTACCATCTGGTGCGCATTCGGGAGGGGGATGAGTGGAAGACGGCATTCAACACCCCCTCGGGGCACTACGAGTATTTGGTTCTTCCGTTCGGTCTTACCAATGCTCCAGCCGTTTTCCAGGGTCTCGTCAATAGCGTTCTGGGTGACATGATTAATCAGTTCGTCTTTGTGTATTTGGATGATATTCTGATTTTCTCCCCTTCTCTCCAATTACACACTCAGCACGTTAGACGGGTCCTCCAGCGTCTGTTAGAGAACCAGTTGTTCGTCAAGGCGGAGAAGTGCGAATTCCACGCCGAGTCAGTTACGTTCCTTGGCCATATCATTTCTACCAGGGGGATCAAACCTGACCCTGCTAAGATAGAGGCTGTCGCCAAGTGGCCAGTCCCCGACTCCCGTAAGGCTCTGCAGCGGTTCTTGGGTTTTGCCAACTTCTATCGGCGCTACATCAGGAACTTTGGGCAGATTGCTTCACCTCTCACGGCCTTGACCTCCACCAAGACTTCCTTCAGGTGGAACCAGGATGCGCAGGTAGCCTTTGACACGTTGAAGTCCCGTTTTGTCTCTGCACCTGTTCTGTTGGTTCCAGATCCTGAATCCCAGTTCATTGTCGAGGTTGACGCGTCGGATGTCGGGGTTGGCGCAGTTCTATCTCAGCGCTCCCTCCGTGACGGGAAGGTGCACCCGTGTGCATTTTTCTCTCGCCGCCTCAGCCCTGCAGAACGTAACTACGACATCGGCAATAGAGAACTGCTGGCGGTGCGATTGGCCTTGGGTGAGTGGCGTCACTGGTTGGAGGGGTCGGCGCAGCCCTTCTTGGTCTGGACGGATCATAAGAATCTTGAATACATCCGTTCGGCCAAGAGGCTGAGCTCGCGTCAGGCCCGCTGGGCGCTCTTCTTTGGCCGATTTAACTTCACCCTCTCATACCGGCCGGGGTCCAAAAATGTCAAGCCCGACGCTCTGTCGCGCCTGTTCGGGCCCCCAGAGGGGGAGCTTACGGCCGAAGCCATCCTTCCTGATGGGGTGGTGGTCGGGGCTCTTTCTTGGGGTATCGAGCGGCGAGTAGAGGAGGCCGGTCGAGGGGTGCAAGTGCCAGGAGGGTGCCCGGCGGGTAGGTTGCCGGTGCCGGCTGCGCTGCGCCCTGAGGTCCTTCAGTGGGGTCATACGTCCAGGCTGGTCTGCCATCCAGGGATTCGGAGAACGTTGTTTGCCATCCGTCAACGCTTCTGGTGGCCCACACTGGCCGCAGATGTCAGACAGTTTGTGTTGGCCTGCCCCACATGCGCCCAATGTAAGCCGGTGAATCGCCCTCCTGATGGTCTGCTCCATCCCCTTCCCGTCCCTTCCCGCCCATGGTCACACATAGCCCTCGATTTTGTCTCTGGGCTTCCCCCATCGAAGGGTAACACTGTGATTCTCACTGTGGTGGATCGCTTTTCCAAGGCGGTTCATTTTATTCCCCTGCCCAAATTGCCCTCCGCCCGGGAGACCGCCCAACTGATCGTGGACCACGTCTTCCGGCTCCACGGATTGCCGGTTGACGTGGTCTCAGATAGGGGTCCTCAGTTCGCCTCCCGGTTTTGGAGAGAGTTTTGTAGACAGATCGGGGCCTCTGCGAGTCTGTCTTCTGGTTTCCATCCTCAGACCAATGGGCAATGCGAGCGGGCCAACCAGGATCTCGAAAGAATGCTCCGCTGTCTGACATCCAACAATCCGAGTTCCTGGTGCCAACAGCTCTCCTGGATAGAATATGCTCGTAACTCCCTTCCAGTGGCGGCTTCAGGTATGTCCCCTTTTGAGTGCTCTGTGGGTTATAAACCGCCTCTGTTCCCATCACAGGAACCCGATGCTGCGGTTCCGTCCGCTCTGGCTTTCGTTCAGCGCTGCCGCCGCACCTGGGAGAAAGTCAGAAGGGTTTTGGTCCGAACCTCTGGACGAACCAAGGCAGCAGCCGATCGCCGCCGGTCCTCTCCTCCTACCTATGTGTGCGGTCAACGGGTATGGCTTTCTACCAAGGATCTGCCTCTCCGGGCGCCTTCTCGCAAGCTGGCACCCAGATTCATTGGGCCGTACCGAATCACCAAGGTGGTTAATCCGGTGGCTATCAGGCTCAAGCTCCCTCCCGCACTT
>NC_136718.1:22946729-23019229 GCF_936440315.1 Barbus barbus
AACAATGATAATAATTAATAATGCTCTGATTTTGAGAAAGGGCCTGCAAGTCCCCAACTCTCTTCAGAGAAGTGATCGCCAGAAGAAACACGGTCTTCAGGGTGAGATGGCGATCTGAGATCTCCTCAATAGGCTCGAAGGGAGGCCTACAGAGAGCGTTCAACACCACAGCCAAGTCCCAGGGGGGGACCCGGGACCGTACCGGAGGCCTTAGCCTCAGTGCACCATGGAGGAAACGTGTAACTAGGGGTTGTCTGCCCACTGTCAGTCCACCAAGAGGGGTGTGGTAAGCAAAGATTGCTGCCACATAGACCTTCAAGGTGGAGTAGGCTAACCCTGCGGAGAGTCGAGCCTGCAGGAACTCCAGCACTGTACCAACCGGGCAGTTAACTGGGGTCGAGCTGGCGATCTGCACACCATGAAGTGAAGAGACTCCACTTCAGGGCGTACAGTTTCCTCGGAGAGGGAGCTCTGGATTGGACCAGGGGCCACACCCACAGCTTCCACAACTCCGGGCGGGGGTGCACAATCCTGCCTGTGAGAGGAGATCCCTCCTGACTGGAATCTCCCATGGAGAGCCGTCGAGGAGGGAAATCAGGTCCGAGAACCATACTCGGCCCAGCCAGAACGGGGCTACTAATAGCAGCCAAAGTCCGTCCCGGCACACTCTCTCCAGAACTCCGGGGAGCAGAGCGATCGGGGGAAAGGCGTACAGACGAAGCCTCGGCCACGTCTGTACCATGGCATCCAGCCCTAACGGAGCTGGATGACGTAGAGAGTACCAGAGGGGACATTGCGCTGACTCTTGAGTGGCGAAGACGTCCACCTGAGCCTGGCCAAACACTCTCCAGATCTGCTTCATCACCTCGGTGTGAAGCATCCATTCCCTGGATAACAGCCCCTGCCTCGACAGGGTGTTTGCTCCCATATTTAGATGCCCAGGGATGTAAACCGCTCTCAGTGAGAGGAGTTTGCCCTGGGACCACGCAAGGATCTGGTGTGCCAACCTGTACAGGGGGTGCGACCGCAGACCTCCTTGGTGGTTGATATAAGAGACCACCGATGTGTTATCGGTGCGAACTAACACATGGTGACCTCTCAGGTCTGGGAGAAAGTGTTTCAGAGCCTGAAACACGGCCAGCATGCACAACTGCCAGGCGTGCTTCCGGACTCGGGGAGCGGTCGTGGGATCCAGCAGGTGAGGATGGAGATAGAGACTCGCTCGTCTCCGATCCCTCTGCAAGATCCCATTGCGAACCCCACGAGCGCCGTCTCCGTTCCTCCTAAGCGACAGCGGGGCCCACGCCGCGGGGAACGCCAATGAAAGAACCCTCTCCTGAAAAGAGGGCCTTTCGGGAGCGAAGCACACGCAAAGGAAAACCCTCGCAGTGCGGACAGTCAGCCCCCTCGAGGGCTGTCTCCGCGTGCCTCGCTCCCAAGCAAAGCACACACAAGCCGTGTGTATCCTCCGCACACAAATAACGTTTGCACGGAGGCACACACAGCCTGTATTGCGCCTCACTCCTCCCAAACTTTGTTTTACAAAGCCTCTTAGACATTTGCAAAATGGACAGACAACAGTAAATAGGACTTACAAGACACAGAGCGCTTAGCTGAATGACAGAAAGCTGACGCCAGTTGCACCACACATACTTTTATACCAGCTGGTCATTACGTCACCTCCCCTGTGACGTCCCTCCCATCCGTTGGACAGATTTAATTGGTATTCAGAGCCGGTTACGCTGTAGGCGTTCCCCAAAGCATCTCCTGGCGCAGCTCGAGTTCCTGAAGAGGAAACACTGATTTTTGGTTTGCCATTTGATGTTGCTCTAGACTGTTTCATTAGCAAGCATACATTGCTCAGTATTAATTTCCAGGGCCTGACTTTTGATTCGTCACATACCAGCCTTTTATATACTCGCGTTCGTATTACAATCATCATGAAATACTTCTGTGGCACTTCGGTACAGCGAGCAGCATTAGTTGGTGTTTTCTAAAGGGTCATTTCCTAGCAGTGCTAATGGATGTGGTTGCAAAAAGCCATTGTGTAGTGTTACTTTAAGGTGAATCAGCATGTTATTCATTCAGATACTCTGCCTGTTTCAGAGGCCATAATATTCTCATAATATTCAGGCCATATTGTGTAATTCAGCTGAGGGTTCCTGTGTGGTCACACATTAACCCCAGAGAGAACCGAGCTGCTAAAAGCTTTAAGTAACAGTGTGCCAGGAAAACTCACAGACTGTATTACAGAAACAAGGGTCTGTTGGGCGTCTCACAATGGTTATTTTTGTTTTGTTCATCATTATAAATGAAATATAATAGGGGTACGGCATCGGCATATGACACAAACTCTAATTCAGTCTAATAATTCAGAACAGTATGCATAAAAAATATGAAAAGAAAAGAACAAAATAGTCTTAACCTAAAAATCTTAAAATAAACAAAAATCCAAGATATATTCTCTAAAAACAAGTCTTATTTTACACAATGCATACTATATTTTACTATTTTATTTGAATATTTATTAATATTTTGAATCAGCTTTTATTTTTACATTATATATATTTTTTTATCATTTAAGTTTTGTGACTTCTATATAGCTTTCATTCATTCTTCAGTTTATTTTTTAGTACTAAGTTATTTCACTTAGTTGCCAAAGTTATTCATTCATTTAAAGTTATTTCATTTAGTTGTCATGGTAACAAGCCAAAAATAAGCTTTTTATAGCTTTAGCTTAATGATAATAATATTACATAATTCAGCTTCTAAAATAAATATATCTTGTTTAAGGGTATTTAGATATAATACGTTTCCTTTTTTTCAGTGCAATAGAATTTCTTATACTTTCCATTCCAAGAACACGTGCACTAAACACAAGGTCACAACTCTCTTTAAAAGAATGCATTAATTTCAATATTTACTTTGGAGATGGCTGGAAGTGAAAGCCGTGTTTAAACGTGTCCTCTCGATGCACTCGAGGGAGAGGTGACTTGGTGTAAATATTAATGTTAGCAGTAGAATTTCTAGCATGGCTGTGTCAAGGTGGAGATTAGCATTCTTTAGAACTACAGCGGTTTGGAGATACAAGCATCATTATGAGTTTCTGGTTGCATACCAATTCACATCCTTCCACTAAGTACTGTATGTTCTTCAGTAAGAAGGCCGTACATGGGCAGTTTTTGAACTTCATATGCCACACTGCTGAAAATTTTCTCACCCTCAGGCCATTTAAGATGTAGATAAGTTTGTTTCTTCAAGGGAATAGATTTGGAGAAATGTAGCATTCCATCACTTGCTCACCAATTTATCCTCTGCAGTGAATGGGTGCCGTCAGAATGAGAGTCCAAACAGCTGATAAAACATCACAATAATCCACACGTAATCCACACCAGAATGAACTTTTATCATTCTGACGGCACCCATTCACTGCAGAGGATCCATTGGTGAGTAAGTGATTTAATGCTATTTTTTTCTAAATCATTTCTAACAAAGAAACCCATGTACATCTTGGATGGCCTGAGAGTGAGTACATTTTCAGCAAATGTTTAATTTTGGCTGAATATTCCTTTAACATGACTAACTAGTAAACTAGTAAAAGCAAAAAAGTTATTAAAATGGTAAAATCCTAGAAATGGGGACTAGGACCAAAACAATACACTTTCTCTTGTTCATTAACATACATTTTACATTAAAATGTTGATTAAAGGTGTAGCAACTACAGTACCTGCATATTTTAAATGTCAAAATAATCAAAAAATGATTAATACATGCAGTTCATGCAAATGCAGTACAGACATGTATTGCATGTATGAATTGGCATCTAGCTAAATTAAATATAAAAGTTTCATATATTTACAAACTGTTGTACTGTAGACTAAAAAAAAAAGCAGAAAGAGAACCATTGCAAAAAGAAAAGCAGCAGGCAGGGAAATGTATGCTTCCATTTCATGATTTTAAGACCCTAAAAAAGTTGTCATCTACTGACGTAAGGAGCTGACAAGACCAACCAGAATGACCGGTCAATGACTAAATGTATAAGGCTTATGATCCAGACACATGCTTGTAGAAGGCAATAGAATGCACATAATGCTGGCCATCTCTGCATGTTTACAGTCATCTGAGCTCCAGCACAGTGAGATGGTAATAATATCTGTCATTGGGGCCTTGTAAATGGCCTTCTTCAATTCAGAGACTAGTGATGGACTCAGATGGCATCCTGTGAGACTCTAATGAGGGCCAGGCCTGTGACGGAAGGACTAATGGCATCATTACTAGAGTCAAGTTCCCTCCGCTGCCCTTTATTTCAGCACGCTGGGGAATGTCATCGCAGATATGAGGACGAGGCCCCCCACTTCCCCGGCATCTGAAGAGCCAATCCATCCTGAGCACTACCCATAAACCCCGTGCCTCACCTCTTATTACAAACACATAGAGAGCGAAGCGTCTTTGCACTTCGACCCCCTCACAAACACACAGAGCTGCATGAAACCGGCCTCGTTGGTATTCCACACCAGGAACATGGAAGCAAACTCAATTTGCACTCAATTTCAGGCTGATTGTATGCTGTCACCGGTAGCCGTTTGCCAACTGGCCTCTAAACACCACATACAGGTACGCCTAAAAAAAATTGAATATCGTGAAAAAGTTCATTTTTTCTTGTAACTTATTTCAAGAAGTGAAACTTTTATATATTTTAGATTCATTACATGTAAAGTAAAACATTTCAAAAGTTTTTTGTTTTAATTTTGAGCTTATAGCTCATAAAAGTCAAAAATCAGTATCTTAAAATATTAGAATATTTACATTTGAGTTTCAATTAATGACCATCCCTACAGTATAAATTCCAGAAGTCTCTTGTTCTTTGAAACCACAATAATGGGGAAGACTGTTGACTTGGCAATGATCCAGAAGACGAACATTGACGCCCTCCACAAAGAGGGTAAATCACAGAAGGTCATTACTGAAAGGGGTGGCTGTTCACAGAGTGCTGTATCAAAGCATATTGAATGCAAAGTTGAATGGAAGGAAGAATTTGGGTAGGAAAAGGCGCACAAGCAACAGGGATGACCGCAAGCTTGAGAATACTGTCAAGCAAAGCTGATTCAAACACTTGGGAGAGCTTCACAAGGAGTGGACTGAAGCTGGAGTCAGTGCATCAAGAGTCACCACGCTCAGACGTCTTCAGGAAAAGGGTTACCAAGCCACTTCTGAACCCGAGTCAACGTCAAAAGCATCTTACCTGGGCTCAGGAGAAAAAGAACTGGACTCAACTCCACACACAACTCCAGTCGTTTTTAACTAATAATCACATCTATGAGACTTTTCAATCAGGCTTTAAATCACTGCATAGTACTGAAACTGCCCTTGTAAGAGTTCTTAATGATATTCTAATGGCCACTGATTCTGGTGATTCTGTCATTTTAGTTATGCTGGACCTGTCTTCAGCCTTCGACACTGTTGATCATGCAATTCTCATCTCTCGCTTGGAGTCTTATGTGGGTCTGGGAGGGGCGGTTTTAAATTGGTTCAAATCTTTCCTAACAAATAGAACTTTCTCAATTAAAATAGGAAATTTCTCTTCCTCTTTACGCAAGCTAACCTGTGGTGTACCCCAGGGGTCTGTTCTTGCACCTACTCTCTTTTCTCTCTATCTACTTCCCTTGGGGTCCATCTTTAGGAAACACGGCGTTTCTTTCCATTGTTACGCTGATGATATGCAAATCTATCTGCCTTTGACCACGGAAAAAAAGCATGTTCTTAATAGTTTATCAGCATGTCTGGATGATGTAAAATCATGGCTCTCAAAACATTTCCTTTTTCTAAATTCAGATAAATCGGAAGTTATTGTTTTTGGCCCCTCTGAAACTAGAACACAAAATATACCTAATCTTGAGTCCTTAAATTTAGCTATTTCATCCCGAGTGCGAAATCTGGGTGTGGAAATCGACAACGGCTTGAAATTTGACAGACAAATCAGCTCTGTAGTAGGTTCTAGTTTCTTTTATCTTCGATCTCTCTCTAAAATTAAAACCTTTCTTTCTAACGCCTCTTTAGAGGTTGCTATCCATGCCTTTATTACATCTCGGCTGGATTACTGCAACTTTCTATATTATGGTGTTTCAAAGACTCAAATTTACAAGTCGTTCAAAATGCAGCAGCTAGATTCCTGAAGGGATGTAAAAAATTTGATCATGTTACACCCCTTCTGAGATCTCTACATTGGTTACCTGTTCAGTATAGAATTGAATATAAAATTCTATTACTTGTCTACAAATCTTTAAATAATCTTGTACCAGCTTATCTGACGGACTTACTCCACCCATACACTCCTAAGCGAGGACTTAGATCGGGAAACAAATTCCTCCTTCAGATTCCCAGAACCCGCTTGAAAAAAAAGGGAAATAGAGCCTTTGAAGTGGCTGGCCTCACTCTCTGGAATTGTCACGAATCTGGTCCATGCTCTCCCTGTCAACCACCACTAGAGGTCACCCGTTCACCACAGTAACTTTTACACTCACAGCACATTGGACTCCATTTCCCACAATCCATTGCACAGATCACAGCTGTCACCATTCACACATCACACACACCTGATCACCATTTTCCAATCACCACCACACACCATATAAGCCTGGGACTTGCTCTTGCTCAGGGCCGAGTATTGTTAGCGTATATCACTTGCATAGCGATAGCAACTCTACAGAGCCATTATCATAGTCTTAGTCTTGTCTTGCCTTGTTTATCTTGCCGTGTCTGACCCTGCCTTTGTTTCCTGGATTTACCCCTTTGCCTTGCCGTTTGGACTCTGGTCGCTCCCCGTTTGGATTATTGCTCTCGTCTCTGGATTCTCTCTCTGCCTTGCCCCTTTGGATACTGTTCGCTCATCGTTGACCCACGCTTGCTCCACGGATTGCTCTGTCTTGCCCTTGCCATACCTGTTTGCCGATGTCTGACCCTGCCTGTTTCTGACCATGTTTCTTAATAAAGCTTTGCACATGGATCCGCACGTCTCATGTCTCGTCAGCCCCGTAACAGAATACTCGGCCACACAAGGATCCAGCGGCTTTTCAAAAGGACATTGGCCAGGTATGGATTGTGCACGACTGTTATTAACCCTCGAGCAGGGCTCGCGACCGCTCGAGAATTATATTCAGGAGTATTTAGACCTTGCCTATTCTTCTGATCTGCCGGACTACGCACTCATAGATTTTTTCTGTGAGGGCATTAATCAGCCGCTCAAGACTCAGTTAATCCGCGAGGGTCCCCGTTCATCTCTCAGTCAATTTATGGACTATGCCTTGCTGTGTGTGGGCTCTCCGTTCACTGTGGGTGTTGCGGAGGAATGCAACACCGCACTCACTCACAAAATGGCGGCAACAACAACACCCCTTCACGTCTCCGCTGCCAAGCCAGAGTCTGCTCACGTCTCCGCTGCCAAGCCAGAGTCTGCTCACGTCGTCGCTGCCAAGCCAGAGTCTGCTCACGTCGTCGCTGCCAAGCCAGAGTCTGCTCACGTCGTCGCTGCCAAGCCAGAGTCTGCTCCCGTCATGCCTGCCAAGCCAGAGTCTGCTCCCGTCATGCCTGCCAAGCCAGAGTCTGCTCCCGTCATGCCTGCCAAGCCAGAGTCTGCTCCCGTCATGCCTGCCAAGCCAGAGTCTGCTCCCGTCATGCCTGCCAAGCCAGAGTCTGCTCCCGTCATGCCTGCCAAGCCAGAGTCACACCACGTCTCAGTGCTCCAGCCAGAGTCACACCACGTCTCAGTGCTCCAGCCAGATTCACACCACGTCTCAGTGCTCCAGCCAGAGTCTGTTACCAAGGATTTAAGGTCAGTCCTTCAAGTTCCCTGTCTGATATCCAGTGTGATGGACCCACCACTGATGTCGGTGCGAGTAGCTGGCATTCCCAGGGCCTCAACCTTGGCTATTACAGAGACTGTTCCCCTGACCTCAGTGCTTCCCGTTATGGCGGTTGCCATTTTGAGTGTGTGGGCTGCACACTGTGCTCCTGAGGCCTCTCCTGTCCACGAGTCTGCTCCAGTGCCTCCAGAGGTGGCGGCTTCCGCTGCAGAACCTCCCGAAGTGGTGGCACCCGTCCCTGAACTCGCTGTCTGCCCTGTCACGGCCACGGAGGCCGTTCCTGACCTCATGGTCTGCCCTGTCACGGCCATGGAGGCCGTTCCTGACGTCACTGTCTACCTTGTCACGGCCACGGAGGCTGTTCCTGAACTCACGGTCTGCCTTGTCACGGCCACGGAGGCCGTTCCTGACCTCATGGTCTGCCCTGTCATGGCCATGGAGGCCGTTCCTGAACTTACGGTCTGCCCTGTCACGGCCATGGAGGCCGTTCCTGAACTCACTGTCTGCCCCGTCACGGCCATGGAGGCCGTTCCTGAACTCACTGTCTGCCCTGTCACGGCCATGGAGACCGTTTCTGAACTCACTGTCTGCCCTGTCACGGTCATGAAGGCCGCCCCTGAACTCACTGTCTGTGAGCTCTCGCCCTGTCCTGTCACGGCCAAAGAGGCCAACTGTGAGCTCTCGCCCTGTCCTGTCACGGCTAAAGAGGCCGTCTGTGAGCTCTCGCCCTGTCCTGTCACGGCTAAAGAGGCCGTCTGTGAGCTCTCGCCCTGTCCTGTCACGGCTAAAGAGGCCGTCTGTGAGCTCTCGCCCTGTCCTGTCACGGCTAAAGATGCCGTCTGTGAGCTCACGCCTTGTCCTGTCACGGCTATAAACGCAGTCTATGAATCCTCGTCCTGCCCTGCCACGCCCCCTGAGATCATGAATGCTCTCCCTGTATTGTCTGTCTCTGCTCTCCCTGTGTTGTCTGTCTCTGTTTGCCCCAGATCTCAGACTCTGCCATGGTTTCCTGCCCAGTCTGCTTCCTGGCGAGGGTCTTCTGCTCAGGTCTGGTGGTCCTCTGCCCCGCCATGGTGGTCTTCTGCTCGGGTCTGGTGGTGGTCTTCTACTCCGGTCTGGTGGGCTCCTGGTCCGTCTACTCCGCCCTGGTGGGCTCTAGCTCGGGTCTGGTGGTCGTCTGCCCCGCCATGGTGGTCTTCTGCTCGGGTCTGGTGGTCGTCTGCTCCGCTGTGGGGGTCTTCTGCTCGGGTCTGGTGGTCATCTGCTCCGCCGTGGTGGTCTTCTACTCCGGTCTGGTGGTCATCTACTCCGCCCTGGTGGGCTCCTGGTCCGTCTGCTCCGCCCTGGTGGGCTCTTGCTCTGTCCTGGTCTCCGGTTCCGCCTGGGTGTCCTGCTCTGCCGGTTCTGCCTCAGTCCCCGGTCTTCCCACTTCCTCATGGACCTGGCCCTCCGTCCCTCCCCCTGTTCCGCCTCCGCTCCACCGCCCTCCTGGACTATATAAGAGCGTCTGGAAGCCGCTCCTTGGGGGGGGGGCTATGTCACGAATCTGGTCCATGCTCTCCCTGTCAACCACCACTAGAGGTCACCCGTTCACCACAGTAACTTTTACACTCACAGCACATTGGACTCCATTTCCCACAATCCATTGCACAGATCACAGCTGTCACCATTCACACATCACACACACCTGATCACCATTTTCCAATCACCACCACACACCATATAAGCCTGGGACTTGCTCTTGCTCAGGGCCGAGTATTGTTAGCGTATATCACTTGCATAGCGATAGCAACTCTAAAGAGCCATTATCATAGTCTTAGTCTTGTCTTGCCTTGTTTATCTTGCCGTGTCTGACCCTGCCTTTGTTTCCTGGATTTACCCCTTTGCCTTGCCGTTTGGACTCTGGTCGCTCCCCGTTTGGATTATTGCTCTCGTCTCTGGATTCTCTCTCTGCCTTGCCCCTTTGGATACTGTTCGCTCATCGTTGACCCACGCTTGCTCCACGGATTGCTCTGTCTTGCCCTTGCCATACCTGTTTGCCGATGTCTGACCCTGCCTGTTTCTGACCATGTTTCTTAATAAAGCTTTGCACATGGATCCGCACGTCTCATGTCTCGTCAGCCCCGTAACAGGAATAATCTCCCGACCCAAATTAAAATGGCTTCCACTTTATCTGAGTTTAAATCTGCTCTCAAAACTCATCTGTTTGTCTCGGCTTTTAACATGTAATTCATCCTGTTTTTATTGTTTCTAAGTGATTATTGATTGTGTTTCTTTCTTGTGTATCTATACTGTAATTATTGTACAGCACTTTGGTCGGCTGGCGGCCGTTAGTAAATGTGCTTTAGAAATAAACGGAACTTGAACTTGACTGTTGCTCAGTGGTCCAAAGTCCTCTTTTCAGAAGAAAGTAAGAGTGGAGAGGCACAGAATCCATGTTGCTTGAAGTCCAGTGTGAAGTTTCCACAGTCAGTGATGATTTGGGCTGCCGTGTCATCTGCTGGTGTTGGTCCACTGTGTTTTCTGAAGTCCACAGTCAACGCAGCATCTACCAGGATATTTTAGAGCACTTCATGCACTTCATGCTGCCCACACTGCCAAAGGTACCAAAAGCTGGTTCAATGACCATGGTGTTACTGTGCTTCATTGGCCAGCAAACTCGCCTGACCTGAACCCCATAGATAATCTGAAGGCCGCTATCAAATCAACCTGGGCTTCCATTACACCAGAGCAGTGCCACAGGCTGATTGCCTCCATGCCATGCCGCATTGATGCAGTAATTCATGCAAAAAGAGGCCCAACCAAGTATTGAGTGCATAGAAATTAACATACTTTTCAGAAGCCTGACATTTCTGTTTAAAATATCCTTTTTTATTGATCTTATGTAATATTCTAATTTTCTGAGACACAGAATTTTGGGTTTTCATTATCTTTAAGCCATAGTCATCAAAATTTTAAGAAATAAAGGCTTGAAATATTTCACTATGTGTAATAAATCTATATAATATGTGGGTTTCACTTTCTGAAATGAGTGACAAAAAAATTGACCTTTTTCATGATATTCTCTTTTTTTTTTTTAGATGTACCTGTATATATATCCAACACATTAGCTCTTTTGAAAGAAACAGACCCTTGTGAACAATGCATGATGATGCCACTTGCCAATGTACTTGAAAACTATATTGTATGTTTGCTATAAACCAGCAGTCTGGTCATTTCATAACCTGTAGTGAATTTTCAGCCAGTATTTAATAATATTGGCAGGTCAGACAAGAGTCTATATGAGACAACATGGAAAGGTGAACATTTTGGACACATTTGACAGAATGTATTATTTTAAACACCTTCTAAAGGCTTAAACCTCGTTCACACCAGATAACGATAAAGATACCGATAAAGATACCGATATTAGCGTCCACACCAGCGAACAATGTCATCTGTTTATTCTAAGCGCACGTGCGTCTGCCACTTAAATTCTAAAGCACATTATAGCAGGATGGATTCTGATTGGCTGTCAGTGTTTTTATCCTTCATCAGCTGGAAAAAAGATTCCAACGATATCGTTTCTCTGTGCCTTTATCGTTATAGTTGTAGTGTGGACGCTGCTATTCTTTAATACATGCTTGGTGTGAACAGGGCTTTAGTCTAAAAGGCTTCTGCTTAAACGTTTCAAATCAGTTTTCTATACAATACGTATGAATAGCTTACTAATTAATTAGTTAGCATATCATGCATTTTTAATGTTAAAATGTGTAAAATGTTCATAATAAAGAATCAGAATGTGTCCAAACATTTGACTAGTATATACATTTTTCTGAAAGAAAAAAATCCTATTTTCATAAGTGTATAAAAATAAAAATACATGAATGGATCTTGAATTGATAAATCAATTGATTCAAATAGAGAAAAAGAAAAAAGTACACTTGTATTGACAATTTACACCATTATACACAACCTGTCAAAAGCTTTACAGGCTGACAGAAAGATTCTAGATACACTTTATAGAGACAAGGCATAGTTTAAATGACCCATTATTAAAATTGTAACATTATGTACAAGTGTAAGTAGAATCATAGAAGTTGATCCAGAATTTCTGGATTAAATGTACTTAGCTGTCATGAAAACGTGAAAATGCAAAAACGCTTTCATAATTTTATAGTGTTTCTGTAGCTCAAACAGTTGCAGGGACAGGAAATGATCAAATGTAAAATCTCAAAAGTGAATGCAATGCACCCCAAATGTGTCTGCCATAACTTTTATCCAAAGTTACATGGATTTTATCGGTTCATGCATTATCCACCCATGGCCTCCACAAATGTTCTACCATTTGATCTACTGCAGGAGCGTTTGACTTATTTTTCTATTGCTGCAGATAAAAAGGCTGGAATGAAGACGAAAGCTTGTCTCCTGTGTGTTTGTAAAGGTCATGATTGTGTCTGAAATGTAATTTTGCCGTATATTACAGCTCTAATGGGGTCACCGAAAGCATTACGTTTCCTCAGAACCTCATAATTCATGCAGCTCTTCCAGAAGAACGACCAATGACCTTCTCTTATATGTGTTTCAGTATTTCTGTCTTGGTGTCAGAAGCACAGAATCCCCAAGCACTTCCAGCGAGACACTTAAAAGTCTGAAAGTCTCAGTGACTGCTGTTGCTTCCCGAAGCCGAGAGCGTGTTACATACAAAGACGATTTTAACAGAACAAAATGGTGTGTCAAAATCAATTAGCGCTTAGAGAGATCACAGATTGGAGGGTCATAATTATAACCTGTTCTTGGCTGGCAGTTTTTCTTTTCAACTAAATTGATCTGCATAATTGCAGAAAGGAGTCAGGAGGCAGTACGTCTGACAGGATGTTTTTGGAGGTTCTCAGAAGACAAACAAAAGGCTCCTACAGGATTTCTGGCCTGACGGATCTGACGACGTGAATGACGGGTTTGATAACCCACCTCACACAGTCAAGAAAGACAGCTGGATTTATAAGCGACTTGATGACTCACTAAAACGAAACACAGAATATGAATAGCCTGACAGCAGTGTGCATTCGTTTACTGTTAATGAACTGCATTTTAATTAAAATCTTGCACCAAAAACTCTTTTAATTTAGCTGTGCTCCTTCTCTCTTCTCTCTTATACTGCACTGCAATCAACTTGGAAATTACTGGGTCACTTTGTGTCAAATTAATCATAATTCAGAAACTTAAGACAATTTTCACCTTAGATTTGGAGCCAAATTACAGGAGGGTAAAAATTACTTTAGAAAGATGGCAGCATCATTGTTTTATTTTTACACAGAGATCGGTAGGTCTATTAGTAAAATCAGATGACTTAAGCAATCTTTGTTTCATTATATGCCAATGGTGACAGTTCAAGCACTTTTCAAGGTCCCCCCCCCCCAAAGTTTGCTTGGCTGTAACTCAAGAAGAATTAAAAATATCTTAAGATATCAGTTTTTAGCAAAGGTTTCTTTTGTTATCAGCATTTTTAGGGCCCTATATGTTAAATTTCTGGGATCTCAATATGGCTCCAAGAGAAAATTATACACATTTTCACTGGTCAAAAACCAACGTGGGTCACTTGGATACAGATGACATTTCTTTTCTTTTGAAGAGAAATATCTGATGAACACATGATGTTTTATTAACAAGGTTCGGGAGGAGCACGATCAGATAATCAACTAATTTGGCGCAGGTGCAACTCATTTAGCTAACCATCCTAACGAGCACAATGCGTATAAATTTTCAGCCTGCCTACCTCTGTCCAATGACAGTTTTCCAGCATCCCTCCTCCACCCCAACTCCTCACCCCTAATCTATTTGATCCCATATTAGGGATAGGGGGAGTTCTCTGGGTTCGGGCCATATTCCGGGCTCGGAGCCCTCCCCCATGACAGCACGCCAAAATATGCTTACTATTTGCTATCAGATTAGATGTAAGGGTGAACTTGTGAAATAATGATTAAACTAGAAATGTACCTAACAAAACAATTGCATAGAACATGCCAGTCTGAATGCCATAAATATTCTTTTTCCAAAGTTTGGGTGCCTGTAACTCAAGAAGTATTAAAGATATCGTAATATGAGTTTAGATTCTGGTTCTTATACCGCCCATTTATTTTGTAATCATCATTTTCAAAGCCCTACATTGTTCAGTTCTAAGGATCTGGGGATCTCTATACGACTCCATGTCCAGATTTTTTAATAATACCTGTAAATATACATCCATGACATTTAATATTTTGGCTTTCTTCTTCATTTATGAATTTCTTATATATATATATATGTTTAAGTTTTGTTTAAAATTATCACCTATGACGCAAACAGATGCATTACCATTTTATTTCTTATATGGCAAAATGAGAGCGCAATCATTTACTGTACAGCTGGAGGTTTTTGCTTTAAAGAGGAGCCCAAACTGATCACGTTGATTCTCGTAGCTTCATAAAATTACAGTTGAACCCCTGATGTCACACAGACAATTTTACAGATGTCCTTGCTAAGTTTCTGTGCCTTGATTGTGCTAGTATCCTTGCTGTCTATTGAGGGTCAGAGAGCTCTCAGATTTCATCAAAAATATCTTAAATTTGTGTTCTGATGATGTTGAATGAAGGTCTTACAGGTTTGGAGTGTCATGAGGGTGAGTAATTAATGACAGAATTTTCATTTTTGGGTGAACTAACCCTTTAAGTTTCGCATTTATTTTTTATTTCGTATGACAATATATTTCATATATGCAGATGTAATATATGTACATATATATATATATATATGTACATATTTGTGTATGGGGAAAATGACTTCCGTTATGACTGGCTGTTTTTGCAGCACTGTGAACATCGATGTATGTGCACAATACATTAAAATCCATTCTTCAGTGCATCATTAAACCTAGCTGGCTTCCAGATGGACAAACTGAAGAGAAATCTTGGTTTTCACCCTGACTTGTTAATTGTGTTATTACTGTGGACGGGTGGATGTTGTCTTCTTCTTCATCTCTGGAGACTTAACTGCAGATTGACCCCGCTACTCTGTGCCTCACAGCTAGTATACTAATATTAGCAAACTGTTATGCTGATAACACCCGGCCCCCACAAAGCAGCATTTACACAAGCCCAAATACCAGCACTGATGCAGCTTTATCTTGCTGTTTTACAGAGACAAATGTAATTTAACCAATCCATTACTGAAATTCTAACATTACATAGAAGTATAAGTAGATTAAGGTAGTTTTTGCTGTACTGAATTTAATTTCCGCTTATCTAAATACAAAGATCACTGCATCCAGACCGGATGCCTTTCATTATTATATTATTGTAATGAGAGCATCAGGATTCAAAGTGCTTAAATGTCATGAAAAAAAGTGAAAATGCTATATATTAAGAGTGCATTTGCAAAAACCAATAAACGCCACTTTAAGAAAATATTAGCTGATTGCTGCACATTATTCCCCGCATATAGCGTGATCTGAACCCTAAACACATTTTGTCAAAAAAGCCTGTATTGTCCACTTTTAAGTTCACGTTTTACTGCAGAAGCCAACAAAGCGCCCTTGTTATTTTTGAACAGAAGCCGGTAAGTCCATTCAAGCGAATCAGATCGCTGTATTCAGGTCAGGTGCCAAGGCTACTTTCACTTTTAAAATATGTGCTGGCTGAGAGGAGTTTCGTCAAAGCTGACTGAAAGTGATCCAGGATGGATAATTTCGACGAACTTGATGAACCTGTGATATCTTCTTTAGGGCAAAAAAGGTAAATAAAAGCTGAAACATTTTCATGGATCCTTGCGAAAGCGGCGCGTTACAATGGTGAAGGACAAGCTCAGTGTATTGCATGTAATCACATCCATATAGTCTATAATCACAACAACAACAACGTTTGTCAGGCATCTACATTGTCATCTGAGGAGATTGCAAAGATTAAACGAGTAGTTTTTTTTAACTCTGAAACATGAAATGTGGAGTTATCTGCTTTTGCTATAAAACAAACTTTTAATATGTAAAAAAAATATACTTTCAATGAACTTTAATTTTGTAAATTGGCTGTATTTGGTTAGTTATTAATACTTAATCAAAAGAACCCAACTACAGTTTGATTGATATTACTTGGAATGCGCAATAAAAAACGTGATTTCTAAGCAAAAAAAAAAAAAAAAGATCCGTTAACCTTATCAGTTTTTGCAAATTAACTCTTCATATATATATATATATATATATATATATATATATATATATATATATATATATATATATGTATATATACAGTCATATACATACAGTCAACATATTGGCAACCTTGGTAAATATGATCAAAAAAGGCTGTGAAAATGAATCTGCATTGGTAATCCTTTTGATCTTTTATTTTAAAAAATTCACAAAAATCTAACCTTTCATTGGATAATAAGAGTTTAAAATGGGGGAAATATCAGTATGAAATAAATGTTTTTCTCAAATACACGTTGGACACAATTATTGGCACCCCTAGAAATTCTTATGAGTAAAATATCTCTGAAGTATATTCCCATTCATATTCACTATTTTATGAACATGAAATTATCCAGCCATGGCTTCCTGTTTCACAGAAATATAAATAGGAGGGAAAACAAAGCCCAAATTCCCTTAATCATCCATCACAATGAGATAAACCAAAGAATATATTTCTGATGTGCAGCAAAAGATAATTGAGCTTCACAAATTAGTGAAGTGGCTTTAAGAAAAGAGCTAGAGCAGTGAAAATCCCCATTTCCACCATCAGGGCAATAATTAAGCATTTCCAATCAACATAAAATGTTACGAAACTGCCTGGAAGAGGACGTGTGTCTATATTGTCCTAATGCACGGTGAGGAGGAGAGTTTGAGTGGCTAAAGACTCTCCAAGGACCACAGCTGGAGAATTGCAGAAAAAAGTTGAGTCTCGTGGTCAGAAAACCTTAAATAAAATAGTCAAACAGCACCTACATCACCACATGCTGTTTGGGAGGTTTTCAAGAAAAAATCTCCTAGTTTATCTAAAAACAAACTCCAGCACATTCAGTTATCAGACACATGGCATCATGGATTCTATCAAATACCAACAGATAAAAAATCAACAAGTGACTGACTCTGTTAGAAATCTTATAATGGGCCATGTTTGGATCTTCCAACCGTACAATAATCCAAACACAAACCTCAAAAACAACACAAAAATGGGTCACTGAGCACAAAACCAAGCTTCTGCTATGGCCATTCCAGTCCTCTGACCTGAACCCTGTAGAAACCCCTGTAGTGGGGTGAACTGAAGAGAAGAAGCACCAACATGGAGCTGGGAATCTGAAGGATCTGGAGTGATTCTGGATGAAGGAATGGTCTCTGATCTCTTGTCAGGTGTTCTCTAACCTCATCAGGCATTATAGGAGAAAATTTAGAGCTGTTAAACTGGCAAATGGAGGTTTCAAAAAGTATTGAATAAAAGGGTGCCATTAATTGTGGCCAATGTGTATTAGAGAAAAACATAATAATATTCATATCATAATGATATTTCCCCCCATTTTAAATTCTTATTATCCAATGAAATGTTAGTTTTTTGTAATTTTTTAAATAAAAGATCAAAAGGATTAACAATGCAATTCAAATTAATAATGCAAAGCAATGCAATAGCTTTTAGAAATTATATAGCTTCTATATGTGTGTGTGTGTGTATATATATATATATATATATATATATATATATATATATATATATAATTTTAAAAAACATTGTTGCATAAAATAAAAATTATAATACAATTTTTATTTTATATAAAACAAATAATTGGACAAGATTTAAAAAGATTATAAATTATGAAGTACATCGTTTTTATTTTTATTTTAAATATATTCATATAGTTTATATAAATGTAAATATATAAATATATAATTTTTTCATTTATTTATTAAAATTTTGTGGCATCCTGGTTATTTCTTTCACCCATTTCAGTGTCAGGCTTTACAAGAGTCCTCAGACTAAATTATACAGAGCAGCAAGTGTGGCGCGGAATTACATCTGACAAAGAAAATCACATGCAAGCATCCCCATCACACACAGAGTGCAAATTGAATCTGTGAAGACAGTCTTTCAGTTGGTGTTCTCCATCAGTCGTTTCCCACAAGCCACAATTTTTTCAGATAGATTAGATATCACATAAAAATCCTCTTGTTTTTTGGATCGATAAGAGCAGTTTATTAAAAAAAATGCTGCAGGAAAATAAATCAATTGCGAGGTCTGTTTACTAGAGGCTCAGAGTTTAAATAACAACACAAACGATTACGTTATGATGAACACACGGCATGTGTCTTGGCCTCTGTAGTGGCACAGGGCAGGATCAGGGGTAGAAAAACATTCCCAGAGCGCTCACGGACCCCGAGACCGTTTAAACGTTTTCATCCAGGGTCGTGGCCCTTTCCTTCCACCAGCGGGAAACGTCTCACCTTGTGTTTTCACACGGCACAGAGGGAATTAAAGACTTTGTTCTCCAGTGAAGCAGGATGATGGGCTTTGACCGACGGGAGCAGCCTTTGAAAGATGCTGAGGTGAAAGAAAACCCTTAAGAGGCTGCGGTGACGTGGAGCTTCGGGCTTCAAAGGTGGAGGAGACAATGCGAGAGAGCGTTTGTGATTCTGTGCTTGTACCTGGTGTGAGCGCCTCATCAGAGCGGCTGATTGCACCACAGGGACGCGCTCTGATTGAGAGCACGACAAGGACTCTGGCAGTGTAAGGACATTTACTGTCAACAATGACAACATTTTATGTCATTTACAAAAGAGTTTTGACATTTTAAAGGAACAGTTCACCCCAAAATTAAAATTTGCTGAAAATGTATTCACCCATAAGCTATTCAAGATGTAGATGAGTTTGTTTCTTCGTAGGAATGGATTTGGAAAATTATAGCATTGCATTACTTGCTCGTCAATGGGTGCCGTCAGAATGAGAGTCCAAACAGCTGATAAAAACATCACAATAATCCACACCACTCCAGTCCAGTCCATCAGTTTACATCTTGTGAAGTGAAAATCTGCATGTTTGTAAGACGTTTTAACTTTAAACCATCTCTTCTAGCCAAATGAGTCCATAATCCATAATAACACTTCCTCCATTAAAAAAGTCCATCTCCTCACATCAATATCCAACCATTTGTTAGAACCACATATTTGTCACATCTGTTCTTGAATGTTTTCACTTGTAAACGGTGCTTGATCTGTGCATATTTCTCTCCTGATTCAGACGAGACAACTTTTTGTTTTACTGGAGAAAGCAATATATAGGCCTATATATAGGATTTTGGGATATAAGGCTCATATATTAGCCAGAAACAACAAAGTGAGTTATAAACGTCTATAAACAAATAATGGATTTGCTTCTTACAAACATGCAGTTTTTCCACTAATTGATGGATTGGAGTGGTGTGGATTACTTGTGGATTATTGTGATGTTTTTATCAGCTGTTTGGACTCTCATTCTGACGGCACCCATTCACTGAAGATGATCCATTGGTGAGCAAGTGATATAATGCTAAATTTCTGATGAAGAAACAGACACATCTACATCTAGGATGGCCTGAGGATGAGTACATTTTTAGAGCATTTTCATTTTGGGTGAACTATTAGTTATACAGTGAATCACGGGGCAGCATAAACATTTTAAATGGTACTTAAGTGTGTACATGTGATCTGCACTGAAACTGGTTGTTGCTTTTGCTGTAACCAACGTGTGGTTGCTTTGTTGCTACAAATTACTATTATGCCAGTGACAATGACAATGTTCAACTGTTTCAACTAAAATGTCACACTGTGCAAATGTATGATATGCAATACCTTTGCATACAGTAAACAAATATTTATTATTGTCATGGACTAATAATCAAGTGTGTGAGCCATATATTACTTTTGTTAAAGGGCAAGCATTCAGGGACAATAATAAATGGATCAAAACAAACATTATGATTTTTTAGACTATATAATTAACAGCAAGACAATATCATTAATTAGAACTGCAATTCCACTGATGCTCTAGTTGTAATGAATAAATGCTATTGGCTTGTGACTCACTGAGTTTGTATTGATTCCCAAGAAATCCAAGACAAAGATAATCCCCCTCTACAATACAGACACAGGATTTGCAATGCAAATTCAATTTCACCACACGAGTTTCAACTAATGGAGTTGAAATGACAAAGGTTTGTAATTTCAGGAGAGGCACATCATTTGCTGTGCAGCTCTGCTAGTGACTAAGATGAGACAAATAACGATCAAATTAAGGAAGAGAAGTAATGACCATGTTCTGATATACCGTTGTGTATTTTGTGAAAATCTGCACTAAATTTCCTCCTGTGCACTAATTGAAACAAAAACGTTTAAAGATAATTAATAATGACATTTCAGAAAATTTCTATACTGTAATAAGTGAAAATGACCTTACTCTAAATCAGTCAGGTTAATTTGATCATATGAAATAATATTTTGGACTTGAATAAACCTGAAGAACTAGATAAAAAATTAAGTTAGCGAGAGAAATGATTCAATTTACCTGCTGCAAACATTTGAACCTAATCCTAGATTAAATCTATTACTTTATATAATAAAAAAACAATTACATTTAATTAATAAATGTAATGATTTAATGCAATATTAACTACTACATTTATGATAACTCATTTTAAATATTTTTTATTAATTTTAGGTGTGATTTAGAGTGTCATGCAAATAAATCAAGTGAATATGTAAGTTAAATGAGCTTTTTCTTTTCACATATTTTCAGCTAATGCTGAATATAGGAAGCAGGTGTTACTTCCGGAAAAAAAAAGACAATTCAGTGACACAAAGTCTATCCATTTCCAATTAGAGAATTCTTGTATTGCTTCAGGAAAAAAAGAGATAAAAATGCATTTTGTTTTAAATTTAAAGCTGTTTCTATGGATACAGAATTGTTGCTATGTGACAGTGAGGATAGAAAACATGTGGCATGTGATGAGAATCAGTCAACTCAAAATGCCACGACACATTCTAGGACAAAAAAGTACATAACACACAGAAAACACATTTTTTTGAGACATTTTGAGATTTTAAATATTGTTTTGCCAGTCACTAATTCACAATATTATTAAAAATAAACCAATTCCGTGCAAGAATTAAAAGCCTTCATGTACATTAAATACATGTATTTAATGTATTTTTTAACTTACTTAAATGTTGAATTATATTTTATGTTATTACTTAATGTATTTTATTTTATTTTAATCCCTTTAATTTGTGGTAGAATTAATTTCACCGCTAAAATGTGCCTATTTACAAAATCATTAGTATATTGATAAGGAATATTTTGTCCTTTTGTTAAAAGCATAAATAAAAATATAAAGTATTTATGTAATTGTCACAATCGCTAGATAATGCATATGGCCATCAGTGCATCCCTTATGACATCACGCACATATTCTGTTACATTAAATTTCATTTTTTCATTACAGTTCTAATTTCGTAGCTATTAGATCAAATCAGGTTTAGCCTGAAAATGGATATCAATAAGTTCAAGTTCAGAAGCTCTACAGCAGTAATCACGTCATTTCAGATTAGGGTTAGGGTAAATCTTGTTTGCACTAATTATACTGAACGATTACAGGTTTTATTTATGTTTTGAATGAGTTTTATTTTTGATTTTAGTTCATTTTTTGTAGTGTTTGTATTTTTGTCATTTTCCTAGCTTTGTTTTTAATGTCTATATAGTGTTTATTATTTTTTCAGTTTTAGTTTTAGTTATTTTACTACATCGAGTTAAATTAAAAGAAAATGAGAAATGTTGCCTAGCCAACCACTTGAGATAATACTTTATTTTATTTCAGTTAACATTTACAGCCGTGGTCAGAATTATTGGCACCCTTGGTAAATAAAGAAAGCACTGAAAATAAACCTGCATTATTAATCCTTTTGATCTTTTATTTTTTAAAAATCACAAAAATCTAACCTTTCACTGAATAAAACAATTGAAAATGGGGGAAAATTTCATTATGAAATACATGTTTTTCTCAAATACACATTGGACACAATTATTAGTACCCCTAGAAATTCTTATGAGTAAAATATCTCTGAAGTATATTCCCAATCATATTCACAATTTTGAGCACTCCAGGGTGATTATGAACATGAAATTATCCAGCCATGGCTTCCTGTTTCACTGAAATATAAATAGGAGGGAAAACAAAGCCCAAATTCCCTTAATCATCCATCACAATGAGAAAAAACAAAGAATATATTTCTGATGTGCAGCAAAAGCTAATTGAGCTTCGCAAATTAGTGAAGTGGCTTTAAGAAAAGAGCCAGAGCAGTGAAAATTCCCATTTCCACCATCATGGCAATAATTAAGAATTTCCAATCAACAGAACGTGTTATGAAACTGTCTGGAAGAGGACGTGTGTCTATATCGTCCTGATGCACGGTGAGAAGGAGCGTTTGAGTGGCTAAAGACTCTCCAAGGACCACAGCTGGAGAATTGCAGAAAAAAGTTGAGTCTCGGGGTCAGAAAACCTTAAATAAAATAGTCAAACAGCACCTACATCACCACATGTTGTTTGTGAGGGTTTGAAGAAAAATTCTCCAAGCTCATCCAAAAACAAACTCCAGCATATTCAGTTATCAGACACGACTGGAGCTTCAAATGGGACTGACTTCTATGGTCAGAGGAAACTACAAAATGAGCTTTTTAGCAGCAAACACTCAAGATGGATTTGGTGAACAAAGAGATATTCTCTTATTGAGATACTAACCCCTGTCACATTCAAATAACATCATCATCATCATCAGTCCTTCATTCTAGGTCACTTTGGATAAAAGTGTCTGGTAAATGCATGAATGTAAACATAAATCAGTGCCACTGCATGCACTACAAGCACTCTGCACCAATTACTCTGACACGAATAGAACAAAACTGAAAAACAGAGATGAATTACTCGGATTATTTGCTATGCAGAAAGTCTCTCATCCCCATCAGTCTGGACACAAACGCCATCCAGAATTCCCAAGCAGCTCAGATTCTCTTGTGCTGTACATTGACGCCAGCTAAATGTGAACAACCATTTTCTCCGTCAGTATGTGACAGTATGCCGAATAAAGGCTATTTTCTCTGTTAAATGATGGTCTTGTGTTCTATACGTTCATCTATTTAACATGATCATTACAGCGCATACATACGTGACCTGTCACCATCACACGTCTCTGTAATGGAGCACCACACCATAAAGAGAATCTGTGTCATTCCTGCTGGAGAAATAATGAGCTACTTCAGTTATTTGCACTGATGGACAGCTCTACAACGGTCACGAAACTACCAAAGATGCTACAAACAGTTGGATGCAACTCAGAGCTTGTAACAAAACATTTATTATTTTGGCTGTATTTTTATGAATAATAACAACACATACCTAGCCTAGCCTTTTAACGCACCACAGACACACTCCCAAAGCAAAGGCTAACACAAAAGGATCATGCTGTCTTGTAAAATACCTTAATTTGAACATATCCTAAGGCAGCAGCATTTAATTTTATTTATTTATTAGTTTTTGTGTCTGTTTTAGTCTTGAAAAGCAGACAGCCCTTGATGGCTCGGCTAGCTACGGCAGACAGATGCTCTCTACCTTCTAATAAAGTCAGGATCGCAAATAATGAAGCCACTAAGAGTGAGGCCTGGCAGAGGAAAGGTCACGGCCCTGGAGGACACGTTATAGAGGAGTGCTGAAGTTGTGATGGACGTCCAACGACTGTCCACAGGAGCAGCTCTTCATGAAAAAGCCACAATGATCCATCTGTGCTGGACAACATGCCATTAAACTGGCTTCCTCTTACCGAAGAGATAATGTGCACTGCTGCCCTCAAAGAGAAACAGCTGCCCACATTCATCCTCTATTATTATGACTGTTTTCTATGTGTGTGCTATAATGTTAATTTCAAAATATGGAAAACACAGAAATAGCCATAATAAGAAAGCAGCATGCAATAATGAGAATTCATTTATAATAAGCTACTTTGGTGGATTATTAGTGCAGATATCACAGTTCTCAAGGTGGCTTTTATACTAATAGAGGTTAATGTTTAACTCTTTAGGATCCTAAAGCAGAACTTCCTAAACTTCTTTTTAACTTGCCTTTTCTCAAAGCCGTGCTTCTTTTCTTATTAAGAGCATAATGACTATTCACTGTTGGAGGGACAGCTGATTGTTCGAAATGATTTGGGACGCCACTAATTACACACATTAAAAGGCCGTGTTAAAAAAAAATAGATAAGAGCCTGTATAATTAAGCTTCCTACTCACTTCACTTTAGTGTGTGTGTGTGTGTGTGTGTGTCAAGAGACCCGACGAATGCAATGGACGACAATTTGAACAGTTGGGAAACATGTGATTTGGACTTGGCAGATCTGTCACTGTGCAGCTGCATGATCTGTTAATGTTGGAGCCATGGAAATCCCTAAGGAATGATTGTGATGATGCCTCCATAACAGAACAACAAGAGACTGTGAAGCCAACATCGGGAGAAGCAAGGTCATTATCGCTAATGAAAAAAATACTGTGACAAACTACTGAAAGAACTGTCAACGAAAACATAAAAATGAAAACAAAATAGGCAAAAGAATGCAAATGTGCAACACAATAAAATGAAAAAGAAATAGTAAAATAAATACACTTTACTTTTCATATTGTCAAACAAGGCCTGCCGGTCCAATTTACAGTGTATCAAATATTTCACACCAGACTTCAGATTATCATTGGATTCTTTAACAAAAAAAGAAGTAAAAAAGACTTAGACAGGAACATGGAAAGCCACAAGCTTTTTTTTCTGTCTCATGCTGTTAAATATGAAATTGATGCTACTGGGATAAACAGGTATTCAACAAAAGAGCAGCTCATTCCAATAACAGTGCAGTATTTAAAAAAAAAACTGAAATCATAATTCAGTGTTATTTTAGTATTATTTATATGCTAATATAGATTTTATGCATACATTTTAATTTTAGTTAAAGTTTTAGCAATTTTGTGTTTTTGTCATTTTTAATTTATTTTAATTTTAAAAATGATATCTTAATGATGGATTTGTTTCTTACAAACACAGCTTTTCTTTTCACAAGACTAATCGATGGACTGGAGTGGTGTGGATTACTGTGATGTTTTTATCAGCTGTTTGGACTCTCATTCTGACGGCACCCATTGAGGATCCATTGGTGAGCGAGTAATGTAATGCTACATTTCTACAAATTTGCTCCCATGAAGGGACAAACACTACATCTTGGATGGCCTGAGGGCGAGTACATTTTCAGCAAATTTTCATTTTTGGGTGAACTTTTCCTTTAAACTAGCCACCCTAACAAAACTTATTTTCTATTCAGTCAAAAATGTTGTACAGACAACACTGAAGAAACTAAAATCTCATTTAAATACTATAAACACCTCAAACATTTGAATATGAATATGGCACTGGCAATGCACAACATATAAGTGTGTAGAGATCATCCGGTATTTCCCTCCAAATGTCGGAAATGTTTGCACTGTAGTTTATAGCTCAGGGAGTCTTTTAACGAGGTTGCTTTCCTAACAAGTCTCTCAAATGCTCAGACTGAACCATCTAGAGAAGAAAAGAGGGAAAAAGTGTTGTTTCATTTCCAAATTAGGGGTATGCAATATTGACAAAAAATTATATCTTGATATTTATTGGGATTTTTCCGATATTACTATTTTGACTAAGTGTGTTTTTGTGCTGGTACCATGGTTGGTTAAAGGGATAGTTCACCCAAAAATGAAAATTCTGTCATTAATTACTCACCCTCATGTCGTGCCAAACCTGTAAGGCCTTCGTTCATCTTCAGAACACATATTAAGATATTTTTGAGGAAATCCGGGAGCTTTCTGACCCTTCGTAGACAGTAATGCAACTACATAGTTCAAGGCCCAAAAGGTAGTAAGGATATTGATAAAATAGTCCATGTGACATCAGTGGTTCAACCTTAATTTTATAAAGCTACGAGGATACCTTTTGTGCACAAAGCAAATAAAAATAAGTTTATTAAACAATTTCTTCTCTTTCGCGTAAGTCTTTGAAGCGCATGCATGACAGTACTACTGTACATTTGCATATCACTAAAACAAGAATTACAATATTATCACAGACAATAAATATTGCACAAACCTATTCCAAATAAATGTAACATGGTTAAGCCATCTAAACCACCACCAAACCAGCATGAAAATGTATGTTAGTTAAGCTAGTCAGAAATAATATTAGGACATGCCTACCTGTTTTTGTACTAAACAAATCAATATATTTCAGAAACACAAAGCAGGTGGTCTGCATACAAATCCAGTTGAAGTGACAGAGAGTGGACGAATTGCAGGAAATCTACAGATCAATGTACAGCACACTATTACAAACCAGCTCCACCAGCAGCAGAGGCAATGAAAAGAGCCTAACATGAATCACTCGGCTGGAGACTATACAGATCTTACGGGCTGCACTGAAGAAGGCCGTTACTTGCCTTTGTCTGCTTTCTCTCACACAGAGGCTAATTGGACATCTGTGTCTACATACTGACAGCGAGGGGGAAATCTAACTAGTAGACAGTGAACTGGATTAGTACTACATCTCAATACTCGTTATAGGGCAAAGAGTCTACATTTCACACCCAATGGGGTCCAAAAGTCAGAAAGCAAAAAAATTTAAAATCTGTAAAAATGGGCACAATGTACTGTACTAAAATCGAATGATCTATCTATCAATCTATAAATGCCATCTCATGGCAAGTTGTCACATTGATATTAGGGTGTGTTGAATTTCTTAATACATAAGATAAAAGCATTAAAAAAGTATTAAATAAAAGTGTTTGCTTCCCAGGAATTCTCTTAGCTATTGTTTGATATTTTGCTGGTAAATTAATAGTTTCAAAACTGTTACTGTTTACATTTTTGCTGAAAGCAATTATATATAACCTATACACTACATATATATATATATTTATATATTTGCAAGAACAGATAACTGTTATTTAACATATGTTAGTTAGATGTATTTTTTAACCTAATCAAAATAGCCCAACTGCAGTTTGATTGAGATTAATTGGAATGCACAATGAAAAAACATGATTTTTGAAATTTGTTAAAAACGGAGTTATCTGTTTTTGCAAATTAACTCTTCATATATACATATAAATGCCGTGATTGACTTTTTTGGCATTTCTGTCAAAAGTTTTACTTTCCTCAAATATCATTTAATAACAGGCTGTGACAACTTACCCCACAGACATGTAAAACTTTCTTAAATTTTCCTGGACAATCATGATTTGAATGTTCAATAGCTTTTCAATCTACCCTACATAAGCAACCTCAAAATATTACCTGGACATTTCTATAAAAATATCACATGCATAACAATAATCAATATTTACAGCAAAAACGGTAGAACTATAAACACTGCAAAAGGAATATATCTGAATAATAGTTTCCATCTGCATGGACTGAAAAATCTCAACAGTGAATATTTATATACATATTTTCTACTTTATGACAAGCTGACACAAGCTAAACCGCTGTTTGCAAAAAAGATAATCTAACAGTCCCAATGCACGCTGGAATTTATATGATCTCACATTGACGGCCTGTAGAGATAAACATTATGTAAACAGGCAGGAAAGAAGTGCAGCATGCATGCAGGTGGGTGGAGGGCGCATGTGCGGTGGGAGTTCGGCCTGTCGATAATGAGCGAAGCTATAGAACTACATCAAAGACTCACAAGCCATGGATGCACGCTTAATGGTAGAAATAATGACCTGCAGAGGGCAAAAAGAGGACAGAGAAACACCTCCGAATGCAATGTTCATCGTTCACTTTGGTACAATCAGCCTGATTTGAGGCTTCAACTGGTTCACAGGTTATTGATGGATCTGGATTTACAGGGATGCATCTTAAGAGTTGAATTTCTGATCAAACACTCATTTAAATGTTATGTCAAATAAATTACATTTTTATGCATTAACATTTTCCCAGTGATTCTATATTATTATGGCTTACTGTCTCATATTGTCTATGACTGGACATCCCTCTACAGGCTGTGAGAGGAACATGTACACTTCAGTTCAACATTTGCTGCATTATTATTAATAAATCTACAGATGTCAGATATTATTCCTTTGCCACTCCAGGCTACAAACTGACAACTATTATTCACAAGTGGACAGCAAAACAGAATGAATTCTATAAAACACAACCAGATGATTAAGATAAAACATATAAAGAAATAGTTCATCTAATCTAATTTTTAAAAGCTGTATAAAAATCCATTAGGAATTTATTTTTGTGTTTTTTTGAACAGCATTCTGGTTGGGAAACGACACGAGAGTGAGGAAATCATGACAACATGTTCATTTTTGGCTGAACTATTGTGTTAATGACAGCAACAGGTAGATCTCAGCAGTAATTTGAGGTTCGTTTACCACATGGAGAGGTGATAGATTGTACTGAAAGAGACACAAACAGAACAAATACAGCCGCAGGCTTCTAACAGCTAATATCAATGACTTGAAGACTCAATCAAACATATGAGTACAGCATTTATTGCCACCAGGGGGCAAAAATCTTCAGTTGTTTCATCTATGTAATATTATGTTCATGCACCCGCAGTACATGCCAGTGTATTTACTAATTATACTGTTAATGTTTATGCACACTTTTATTTATTGTTTTCCATGTATTTTTATGAGCTCATATTATATATAATTTTTTTAAATGATCTAATATATATATATATATATATATGGTCTTTTGAAAAATACAATAAAAATGATCAAAAATAAAAAGTAATAGTATGAAATATTATTGCATTTGATACTAAATGTATCATATGTTTAATGAATTGTTACAACATATATAAAATTGATATTGTATTTTAAATTGTTTAGGTCCATGTTATTTTGAAAGAAGTCTCTTACGCTAACCAAGGCTGCATTTATTTAATCAAGCATACAATAAAACAGTGAAATATTACTGTAAAATGTCATTTATTTTTGTGATGTAAAGCTGAATTTTTAGCATCATTACTCCGGTCTTCAGTGTCACATGATCCTCCAGAAGTCATTCTAAAATGCTGATTTGCTGCTCAAGAAAGATTTCTTATTATCATTCATGTTAAAATAGTTGTACTGCTTCATATTTTGCATGACAGATTTTTTTCAGGATTCTTTGATGAATAGAAAATTCAAAAGAAAACAGAAATCTGATTAAATTATTAAGTTAATGAATCCTTGCTGAATAAAAAAGTCTTAAAAAGAAAACCTTACAGCACTTTTGAACAGTACCGTACTGTTATATAAAGCATACCTTCATTTTCTAGGCCTTTATCACAATTTCTGTCCGAGCAAACCAAGTTTAGGATTAAAAGTGGATAAAACCCATTGGAAGACAGATTTGAGAAGCATGTTGTTTACTTAGTCTTGGCAACAGTAAAATGTCGTTGATGAGTGCTGCTCAGTTTGATTGAGTTATTAAACATTTTAGCATTTTGGTGAGGTAACAAGTGGTGCATTTGAACCTCGGGAAGGTGACTAACGTCTCCCGCTCTATGATGCAGTCGTCCCGGCTTCTGTACAAACGCAGCATTATTCAATCAAAACAAGTATTTACTGTTCGTCAGGGGTGTGACATGTTATTTCTATTCGAACAGGGCCTTCTTTACACGAGGTCTGCAGCGATCGCTGCCATGCAGGCAGGCCGCAATACAACGGGTGGCCTTTTCCTCGAACCCAAACCCAGTCGAAAGCAAGATTACCAGCCGGATCAATCATGCACAATGTCAATGTCACATTTCTGAGTCTGAGGTCATAGTAATTAGCTGTTAATGTCCATCAATGTTTCATTATACAAGGAACGTATTAAAATCGACCTTCACCGGCTATTATTGCGCTATGATCTAACTCACTACTACCAAACTGCATGCTGTTCTGTAGATCAAACGCTCCGGTTAAGTCACTCGCTGGGCGCTTTTCCAGTTTCTTCCACAATCTTACTCAAGGAAAACCGCTTTGTAAGGACTCTTCAGTGACACAATGTTGAATGAAATTCCCATCCAGTGAAAACACACGTTATTTGTTCTCTGGCCCTTGTGCATGAGATCTGATTTGATTATCTAATCCGAGATAAAGGGCATATATGACTCACTGCATATCTGCAACAGCGAACATAAATGGGGGGAAATGTGTCTGCGTTATGTCGCACCCCACGTGCTGCTTTATTTATTTATTTTGCTCAAAGCTAGTGATGTCATACCGAGCCACTTCCTGAACACTGGGTTCATTCACACCATCTGCCTCAGTTAGGGCCCAAACAGGCTGTCGCCTAGTGACCGGGGAACCGCTACAAGATGCTTATTTGTCTGAGAGGCAAAGAGCTGTGAAGTCACAAAGGGCCACACGGGCCGATGCCATCAAAGGCGCAAAGTTCTGTACATTTCTGCTCAGATTTAATGATTGAAATATCAAGCAAGCATCCGCTGTATCAAGGTTCGGAGCTAACTCAGACGATCAATTATTAACTGGTTTGATTCAGCGCAACTGGGAGACACAAAGAGAACAGGCGTTTCATAGAGTCAACAGCACCATAAACACGGTACACAAAACTTGTGTTAATTGATTTCTGAACACCCGCAAGTCTCTGAATCACCCTGCTTATCATTTTTCTGGCCAAAATAATATATGTGAAGCTTAATGAAAATATATTTTGTTTCATCCTCCATATGCTAAAACATATTTCAAAATGTATTGAAAGGGCAAGAAAATAGTTCCAGTCTTCCAGTAGCCTACATTTAGGCTAAAATACAGATGGAATAGCTTACTAGAGATCAAAACTATCTTTCGTATAAACCATTTAATATGTCATCATCATCATGTGTTAAAAGAAGTATATTCTGATATAATTTACAGGAATGTATCATGTGTTCTTTACATCCAAAAATACCTGGCTACAAATAAGACATAGACAAAAGTCAACTGTGACGTATTAATATTTTCTTGGATTGATATATAGCTATGTTTACTCTTCACTCTTTAATAATGATGTACAGTTATAAGCTACCTGTGTTTTTTTTTCAACAATAGTTCTCAAATACTTATTACATTAGGCCTATATACTGACAAATATAACATTCACTTCAATGCTATGAGATGACTGAATGGTTTCAACTTACCTATTGAATTGTCACCAACTGAATGTGCAGTGGTCAAAACTATTTAAATTATACTTAATTAAGCTACAAACTCAATCATAACACACAATGTTTCCATCTAACTTGTATTTTGAATACAGCTATACAGTGCCTTACAAAAGTATTAATTTTGTCACGTTTTATGCTCCTGCCTTATGTTAAACTGCTTTAAATGACTTTTTCCATGTCAATCTACACTCCATACACTTTAATGGTAAAGACGGGCTTTTATGCGTAGTTAATAGATTACAGTATTAGGCTACGTTACTTTGCCTATCGCCCAGTATAGACCAAATAACAATCTATAAAGGTGCAAAATTCATTTACTTACACATATTTGAGAACCGAGATATTTCATGATAAATTTTAGGGGTATATCGAATAAAAAAATAAATAAAAATAAAACTCCTGCTGAAAAAAAAAGACACCATTACAAAATTAGTAATGGTTATAAAGGGACTTGTATTGGTTTTACTGGAAACTGTAATGGACCCTGTTTGTCTCTACTGGTAATTGGTTGCCTTCTATTGGTAGCTTGTTAAAACCAATATGTCCCAAAACACACTACAGAAAACCAATTTTTAATGGGTAAAAGGTTATGGTTTATAATGTTTATTAACATTTTCTGTGATGGTTTTATAGTTTTTTTTTTTCAGTAGGACATAAGCCTATATCAGTTATACAGTGGTATTGTGGCTGCTGTGCCCCCCCCCCCCTTCACTCGTGCCCACTCAAAAATATTGAGTGCGTGATGCCCCTGACACTACAACACAACATTATTTGTCAAATAAATGAAACATGATGAAATATTTAATTTAGTTGAAATTGTTATAGATTACTTTTAGAGATTGCAGTGATACATGACATGGTGAAAAATGACTGAATGAATAATACTTAAGGTTAAGATGAATTTTAAAATTGTGCACCCTAAATGCACAAATGACCCCTGCCTGGCCCCACCCCCCAAAACTTTGCAAAACTCATGATTCAGATCAGAACTTCAAAGCGAGTATCACAAATCTTTGGATTCAGATAGTAGCGGATTTGGGAATCATTTGATTCAGATCGGCCTTCATTCCTTCACGCCTTCATATATATATAATCTATAAAAGTCTCTTTGCGTACCCCTCAGCTGATTTCCTGCAGGCGACCCTGGTTCTTATGAATAAGTTGAAATAGCACTGTTTATGGTGTTGCTGCCGTTTAGTCACTCGAGACGCGAGTCGGCGGTGTTTGGAATACACAGCTGGTGGCTAGAGGTCGATTCAGCGACTCACTCGAGTCTTTATCTGTGCTGTGAGCGAGTCATTACATTGTTTAAAGCATCTTGTCTTTATTAAGATTTGCGCATCTACAAATCTTCTAAGCGTTTTCATCACAAAAGCAGTTTGTGCTTCAAACTACAGCTCACTAATGACTTCATAAGAAGGAAACGTCAGTGAATGAGAATTATGACAATTATTTATTATCAATTATTGATTGTATGTTTTTAGATAGACTATTTTTTAATAACAAAGATGGGGAAAGAAGAGTCTTGAAGATGAAGCAAGTATCCCACACTGATTGAATCACGTCTTATAAATATTCACACAAGCAAAGAGAATCTCTTTAAAGCTTTCAGGTTTATTGCTCATGTTCTCAGCTAGTAGGCTTATTTGACCGGAATTGGTCTCTCTTTTGGCATTGGCAGTCTTACATTAATTAATAAAAAATTCAATGCAATTTGTCTTTATGCAGCAAAAGCTTTGGCAGTTCATATATTCCCAGAGCCTTGGTTATAAGATATTAAATGTCAAGAGAACAACTGATTCAGTTCATATAAATATTCTCTTCCTATTATGACTATCTGATTCTAAAAAATAAAAATGATAGAAACAGTCTATACACATTTGAGGCAATCTATTTACAGTAAAAAGAAAAGGTTTACATTCTGAATTTTTCTAAGTGGGCAAGATTGCTTCCAAAAATATTTTCTTAATACAAGCTGATGCTTCTGGATTAGTTTGTTACTTTAATAAATGCACTTTTTGTCAGTTTGTATTCAAATGAGAGAATGAATGTGACAGTGTGTTACAGAGACATCTACTTTAAGTATAAATACAGAAACTGAATGTTTTACATTTACACACAAAATACAAATGAATATCATAAAAGCAAAGCAGTTATGGTTAATAAAATCCTCCGTGAGAAAGATCTGTAATACTTCTAACCTAAATTTTAACATGGGACACAAAACTTGAATATTTCAAGTGTTGCATTAGAACAGATGGAACTGGTAAAGTCATATCATACACAAATAAACAATGATAAAATATGATAACCATACAGTTTTAGTTCGGCAAAAGATGTTTCAGAACCTAAATGTAGTGCATTATGGGCTCTGACTTGGCAAGGTACATTTCCATTCATTTTTGGTTTGCTTGTTCTACGTTTTGGTAGAATGACAGCACTTTAGGAAAAGGCACAGATGTTAAAACAGTTTCTATATACATCACAAAGAAGAAAATATCACTTCATTGGTTTTTTAGCTGTATTTGCTCAACATCTACATGATTACAAACAAATCTCATTTTGCTGAGATACTTTAAATAAAATATAATTCACTGACAAGAAGTGCATATGCTGTTTTCCCTTCACGAACAGTGCATTTGCTTATAGCAATTTAAAATGAGGCTTTTTTTATTCAAAAATTTGGATTGATGTATATGTGGTTCACTTAATATAAAAACAACCTATTCTTAGACTCGTATAACATTAGCAGTGATGTGATTTATCCACTTTCCATTCATAAGTATGTGCAAACCTCTTGTTTTGGGGAATATGACAGATGTTTGATGAGGTTATTGCTCGAAATACACAAATCTGAGTGAGTTCATTAAAAGGCTATGGAATAATAAACCCACAAAAATGAAGAAAAAAAAATTGACTTAGCTCCACCTGTCCAATCCAAACTGTTTATGAAGGCTCAAGGCTCTGACAACTTTGACATATGAGATCAACATATGGACCAGTTTCAAAAGTCAAATAATAGCAGGGAATTTCAATACCATTTGCACATCAACACGCTGCTGTTCCTGGAGTTGACTGAGATGGATGTTTGGTTAAATGTGGTCCATGATCCAGTTTTTGTCAGGGGTGACACTTGACCGGGTCGAGGCAACGCTGTTGCTGCTGCTCTCATGTGTGGCGCTGAAGGCAGGACACTCCAGGGGTCCTGCGTGCCTCCAGATCAGGGGTTTTCTCTATGTCTGACCCCTGCCAGGCACTCCTGTCAGATCCTTCCTTATGATCTCATTCACTACAGAAACGACAGAAAAGAAGAACGTGTTTAAAAATTAAAGGACTGAGCATTTGTGCAAGTGAGCTGCACAATGTGCAACTGCACAGTGGGGTTGAAAAAGCTTATATTTAACATAATAACTAAAAAAGCCAATGTAAAAACTCTAGATATATAGCAATTGTATCAAAATCTAATATATTATGATGGAAATACAGAACTGGGTAGTTTACTGATTCCAAATTATATGACAAAAAATTTAGTTAGTAATGTAATCCAATTGTTACACATTTTAGATACTATAATCTGACTTTTTCATTACTCTTAGATTTTGATCTAACTTGTTTATCACTTTGATTTAAATAGAATGATCTTGTACCACATTGATATAAATGTATAAATATCTTGTAATTATAATATATATAAATTGATATAAATATCAATGTGGTTCAAGATTCGCCAGCTGAGGAAGTTCAACCTGCCACAGGAGCTGATGAAACAGTTCTACTCTGCCATCATTGAATCCATCCTCTGCACTTCAATAACTGTCTGGTTCAGCTCAGCTACCGAATCTGACCTCAGAAGACTACGGAGGGTAGTCTGGACTGCTGAGCGAATCATTGGTACAACCCTCCCTACTCTCCAAGAACTGTACTTATCCAGAGTGAGCAAAAGGGCTGGTAAAATCACTCTGGACCCCTCACATCCAGCACACTCCCTCTTTGAAGTGTTACCGTCTGGCCGACGCTACAGAGCTCTGAGCACCAGAACGGCCAGGCACAGGAACAGTTTCTTCCCTCAGGCAATCCATCTCATGAACACTTGACAATAAACGCGGAACGCACAACTCTATTATACATTATTTATTCACCACCCTTATTTTTTCATTTCAAATTTGCACATATCAGACCTGTACACACATAATTGTCTATATTATATATTGTGTTTTTGCGGTTTTGTACATTGCCTATTTGTATATTATTCTTTTATTATCTGTTTCCTGTCCTGTTGCTGTCTTTCTGTTGCACTGTGGAGCTTCTGTCACTAAAACAAATTCCTCGTATGTGTACTTGGCCAATAAAGCTCATTCTGATTCTGTTATATATATCCATATTCCATTTGTTGTAATTAACAACATGAAGTGCATTAAAGATTACATTGTCAAGTTTCCCAAACTGTTTGTAAAGGTACTGCAAGGGGGTTGTGAGTTTAATGAAAAGCTAATAATTAATTAAATCATAAAAAATGTAAAATTAAAATAACATCAATCAATATAAAACACTTACAAAAAAAAATTATATTTTAGTTGTTTACCTGCATGTCATGTGAATTGTGAACCAAGAGAACTATGAACATGCAAATGTGATACTTAATTATTAAATATTGATTTTAAAACCTCAGGGGTGCTTCAATAAGTAAATAATGTGAATTTGTGTATTTTAATGTGCCTGAAAGACAAAAGCCTTTCAAAGACATAGTAATACATGGTTAAACAGAGCGATAAAGTGTTTATCAGTAGTTGATGCAATATTGAAACACTTCTTAAGCCTGAAATGATTTTTGTAAATCCAGTGGTCAAATGCAGTGTAGCCACCTGACTAATGACTGATCTCTGTGTAAAAGTCCACAAAACTGGAAGACTTTATGTATATAAGTGGTAGGCTAATTTAGAAAGGATCATTAGAGAGAATCAGTAAATTATGAATAATTTATTGTTATTGTGAGAATAATATGTAATCATGTAATCAATAAAAAAGTATCTGTAGTCTGATTACAAGTATTTCAAAATGTAATTTAATATAATTAGTACTTCATTTTTGGAATCTGATTACGTAATCTGGATTACATGTATCAGTTACTCCCCAGCTCTGTATATTTGTGTGTGTTAATGTGTCACTAGATAAAAATATCTGTTACTATAGTACACTTATAATCACTTTCACGTGTTAAGCTGCAGCGGCACTGAATGGGCACTAGGTGGAAGGGAATCATCTGACAGAACAGATTCAGTGAAGCCCTTGTATTGGCCATTACTTCCTGCTGTTACTCTTTTTACAGGGGGGCATAAATGGAAACTTTTACTGCCTCTTCATTCTAAGAATAGCAGCAGTTAACACAATCACTACACTACCACACACCAACTCTAGTCTAGCCACAACTCAGACATGAACAAAGGTCACAAGTAAGATCAAATCATATGAATGTGGGAAAACACCCCCAATACTGTTTGAGTTAAGCATGGAGCAAAATGATGACGAATTCACTGATTGTTGGTACAATTATGTAGTAGACCAAGAACAGATTGGTATTATAATTGCATGGTACTGTCCAAAAGTATTACCATGGCACCATGTCCAAAAACGTTTAGTAGATAAGTAATGGTATTAAAAAATAGGTTGGTTAAGGACAAGAGATTCCATTTGTTGTATAGGCCTATCCACCGTTCACCTTTCACTTATTCAGCAGCTGAACTGCACACCATCATGCAGACTTTGGTTTAAAAAACTCTACAGCATGAAGATAATGTGGTTTAACCTGATTGGCCACATCCTCAGTGCTGTATACTATCAGGACAAGACACTTCGGCCTGGAAACCCTGAGCACAAGTCATCACTGCCGCAATACGGAGTGCAATGCTGTTTGTTATGATGGATGTGCTGGAATAACAGGTGAAGCATATAGATTCTCTTGAGCCATATGTTTGTGACTGAGTTATTGATGGCCAGTCTGAATACTTAGCATAAAATTAATAATGAAGTCCAATAAAGGAAGTTGCATTCTATTATTAGCAATTAATAATGCAATATTACATAGTAGAAAACATGCAACCAGCAAGTGCTCTGTATAGTGCAACGGTAAATATGCACAGGTTTTGCAAAATGTATGCAATAGAAAAACATCAGCCAGCCAAGAATTAGACTGAAAGATTTTGACAAACAGTGTTTGTTGAGTTCAAAGCTTGCGTTAGAGGAGAAGGAACTTAATGTTCAACTGATTTCCCTATTTGAAGCTTTGATTGTGTAAGAAGCACAATGACAGATATAAGTCTAAACTGAAAATAAAAACCTTAAATACAGCATGAAAAGTTTAGACCAGCTCAGACTCAATAAAGGCTAATGAATCATCTTGAATGACTAAACAGCCCTTTAAAATAAATAAATACTTATTTTTTTATAAACAATACTAAAATGCATTATTCAAGAAATTGGTAATTATTGTTATCAGGCTCAAATTAAAACAGTTTCTCTTTTCAATAGAATCTATAATAGCGCAATCAAGAAAGCCTTGTGGTTTTAATCATACAACCCTAAGTATGGGAGCTTCACGTGGATGACATCTGTTTTTCCCTCCGAGATTAATGAAGAACAGATGAGAGAAGAATAAACTGGTAGCAGCGGGATGCTGAGGTGCTTTATCAGGGAGTAAAAAAAAACTGAATACGAGGCCCTGCAGCCATCCTACTATATAACAGCTTGAAAGAAACTCTCAACAGTGGGGAAGCTAGACTTTTTGACATGTAACAGCAGTAAGATACTAGATTTACTTCTTTAGAAAATACAAGTGGTGCATCCCTGTGCAAAATGTGCTGATGTGGCTTTTAACATGGTGGTTTCGTAATGACCCAAAAGAAAAATCCCCAAAACGATCTAAAATCTGATCACTTAGAAACATAACAACACATATCTTCTAAACAAGCCCCATGATGAAGTATGCTTGCTGTCCATATGCAATATACAGGACAGAGGGCTTATAGGGAAAGCAATGAAGGGTTGGCACACACTAATGGGTTTAGAGCTGTAAAGGAAGTGTACAGACTGGGCGGTATAATAGGTGAGTGTCTGGCTGGAGAGACCTTGGCCAATCAGAAAGCTTGTTTACAAACCAACGGTGGAGGGCAAGACAGAGCATAGTAGATGACTCTGTCTCCACTATGTGTGTGTGTGCACACACATAGTGTTGCACACACACACATAGTTGTTTATGTAATGCAACACTGAAAATGTGTCTTTCTGGAGACAAAAAACTGGCATGTGATGTATGTTGAAAATTTTTTTAACAGGCATACAACACATAATCTACAAGGTAATGTGTGTGTGGGTAATGGCTAGCACTAAGCGAATAATACAGCCACAGTGTAAGCATAAAGGACAGGAAGAGTCTACACCACAGGTCTGACTGTTTGCCCTCCAAAACAGACCAGTTTAGAAAGAGCAAAACTAAAAACCAACCTATCGAGATCTGCTTCTCTTTTAACTCTGCCTTCAGTACCATGTTCAACTCTATAAACTACAGATGCTGCTTATTTCGAACACAACTTTTAAAGAACAAAACTACATCTTATAAGGACCCCGTTTTCACAGCTAGAAATCCAATGGCTTGGCACACACATGGTCCAAAACTGGATGCAAGTGATCTGAAACTAATGTACACAGCTTACGTGCTCTATCTAAATTATTCCTGCTGCTCTCTCCAGCTGGAAGAACTTCAACTCTGTTGCCTCAGGCTTCGGTTCCAGCCTGGGAAGCCTAAGTCGAGCCAGTTGAGCACTGGAAGATTGGCAAGCGTTGTACCCTGAAAACCTAGGCCAGTTTGGCTGGTTATATCAAGGGCAACACTTGTTAAGGGCCAATGAGGAGATGAGCAAAAATCAAAGGTGTACGGTCAAGGAAAACTAGAAAAAGAACATTACGACCTTGCAAAAAAAGATAAGTTTGGACCAGCGTGCATTTCTATGAGATCCTAGACTGGTAACAATCTAGTTGGTCAAGCTGGCGGACCACCATTGCTAAGGCGGTCGAACAAGTCTTGCTGGTTAAGCTTATAATGAAGCCGTTGGTTATGAAAACTTTGTTAGAATTCAAACAAATGATGTACTTCCTTTTCTTGCTATTGAGAAATGCAAAACATGCATGTTCATAATGAAATAGATGAAGGTACAGTTTCTATACAGAAGGAAGACCACAGAAACCCTGATACCCCTTCAAAAGCCACCATCGAAATTCTGAGTGATATAGATGTATCTGCATGAGTCATATTACAACCGGTTGTGTGTGAAGGTCTTGGCAGACATCAAACGGTGAGATGTTAGTGGGTGGATCTCTACACCTTGACACCTCTGCAAGCAGAAGCAACGGGGACTTTTTGTGGTCGTCGTCCTTCCTGCTCTCAGTGACCTGGACTTTGTCTGTACTACCGGCATCACTTTTTCAAAGTAAAACTGGAGCCACCAGGCTTCTTAACTAGCTTAACCAACTAGTTTAGACTGGTTTATAATTAGGCCAACCAGCTGTACTATAAAGATCATGCTGAATCAAACTAAGCTAAAGTGACTTGTTGCAAGGTCAATCCCACGGTTGCAACTCGAGGTTAACAGCCTCGCTCATGAGTAGACTAACAAAAACAGCTGCCTCGCACCTTGTGAGATTCAGCATTTCCAACTATTTTGGGTTGGAGTGGCAAAGGGGTAACTTCCTAGTTACCAGCCTTGTGCTTTCTTCACTTTACCGCTCCAAATTGTTGCAAGAGCAGTGTATTCTGTGTGGCCACTGTTATTCCCTGAGGTGTTTACAAATCTCAGCAGTTTCTGTCTTGCTTTAAGGGGCCTTGATGAGGGAATTCACCAGCACCTTTATAGGTTTACCAGAGTGGTGTTAAACTATAATGGGGCTACCAGAAATGTTTGTACATAAAAAGGGGGTTCTACAGGGATTCATTAGGAAGGTTCTAAACCAGCATCTTGTTACGAAAACATCAAAGGTTTAAAGTCCCAGGAATCTCATAGTAACTCTCTATTAACGTGTCTACAGTTGCTGTTTACTCAGGGAAACCCTATTAGAGTATGCAGAAGAAATTCCATCTTTGGCTCCCGGACCCATCCGCTTCAGTTTTTCCATCCAACATGGCCCTTTCCCTTTCCTGCAGACTCCCACCCATCACTATCTTGTTCAGATCAGGTTGCCTTTCTGGATAAGTGCAGCAGCTGCAAATAAGAGTTCTATCCTCCAGATTGGCAAGAGTGCGAAAAAAAAAACAAATCCTCTCGTGGGTTCCCCCCGCAGTATTGGGGGGCGTGGGGCCAAGGGGAAGCCCTGGCCAAGTATAACAAACAAAAAGGCTTTCCCCAGCTCTCCCAGGCAGCCCATTCCACTGTTTGACAATGGGTTGCCATGGCACTTATTTTGCGAATCATAACACTGTCAACATGTCCAAGAAGTTTTGGAGCTGTGCAGTTTTCTTTTCCTTTTTTATTTGCAAGGTCGAAAAAGCACCCATTTCCTTGTCAGGAACCCCCTGCATAAGACATGATGAACCACAAGACCCTCTGAATTCCCAAATTGCCTTACAGAAGTGACACTGGAATCTTACGCCTTCCCTTGCCAGTATTCTGCCACATCGTGGTTTGGCCATTTTCAAAGTCATTATATCTTGCCCATGATTTTTTTGACACAATTGAAAAACAAAACAGAGGGTGTGTGTAAGGAAATGTGCAGCCATATCCATCCAATTCATTCTAGCTAATTCATTCCCATTTCATTCTTACGGAGTAATGGAAAGTATATACTCCAAAGCCAGTGGTACAAAATAGATCTTTCATTCATTCCACTTTATATAATACACGTTCTTGCTAGTGTCTCACTGTCCTTGAGTCATATGTGTGAGAAAACGAAAAACTAAATGTTAAGACAATATGAGGGGAACTGACAATTTCTAATGGTGTGTGAACCATTTCTAATGGTGTATTAGCATGCTCTCAGTCAAAGAATGCTCCTGATAATGCATTCCTATGACCACATATTTTTATGGACAATTTGAAAGCATGTGTCTCTTCATGCACTGATGCTTCTGAGCCACTGTGTAGATTGACACATTATGTAAGAAGCAGTTTCTAAAGTTACGAACGCCTACTAGCAACCATCAGAAGAGCAGTTGGTCAACCTGTAGCTACTCACCATCATCAAGGTAGGCCTGGTCCAAGTTCTCCTGCTTGACTGTGACTCGTCCAGGAACGCTGGTTCTCTGTTCTTCTGTCGAGGAACATCTTTGGGGCTCTACTTGGACGGGAGGTGACCTGTCTTTAGCCACTCTCTGGAGGAAGGGCTGTTGTTGGATGACTGTGGGGTAATTCTGAGGATGCTGAGGTGCCTGGGCCGGTGCTGGTGAACGGTTTGCCCCTGTGGCTTGAGGACTGTGCTGATTGTAGCCCTCACAATAAATGATGTGCTGATGTTCTGGGGGTGGTGGCGCGGGAGGATCTCCTCCTCTGAGCAGGTGGTGGTTGGTGGGAGAGAACTGTATGATTGAGGGATGCTGGTTGGAAGGATGCTGGCCAGCCAGGTGAGAGGACTGGGCTGGGGAACCCGTGTGGACCAGAACTGATCGATGGGAGTCTGGGATCATAGCAGCTCCCGTCTGAGAGTAAATAGGACTGCTTGACAAGCTCTTTCCAGGACGGGAATACATTATGGCTGGGCTCTGCTGCTGAAATCGGTGGTCCGGAGGGGAGACACCCAGGCGGGCCTGCTGACAGGGGATAAGGCCTGGCACCAGGCCACTCTCTGGGATGATGACCCCTCGAGGGTTATAGTACTGCTGGGGAGACACCCCCAGCATCTGTGACATGGAATAACCCATCCGACCAGATTCATATTCATCCACTGGCTCTGTTTTAATAGACGGAACTGGGAAAGTAAAATGAGAGAATAACTATAGGAGTATTCAAAGTGTACTTATCAATTCTGAACCTGGACTTAAAGTGATAGTTCACCCAAAAATTCTGTCATTTATTACCCACCCTCACGTCGTTCCAAACCTGTAAGGCCTTCATTCATCTTCAGAACACAAATTACGATATTTTTGATGAAATCCAAGAGCTTTCTGACCCTGCATAGACAGCAATGCAACTGAAACGTTTTATAGCCCAGAAAGGTAGTAAGGACATCATTAAAATAGTCCATGTGACATCAGTGGTTCCACTGTAATGTTACGAAACTACGAGAATATTTTTTTGTGTGCAAAAAAAAACAATTATAACAAATTTATTCAATGATTTCTTCTCTTCCAGATCAGTCGCCACTGCCATTCATGAGAGTACCACAATGTGTGCGTGTGCATTCCTCTGATTATTTTAACAATGACTATTTTAACAATGTCCTACTACACTATGGCTTGGAACGACATGAGGGTGAGTAATTAATGACAGAATTTTTGGTTGAACTATCCCGTTAACATTCATATCATGGAAAATTTTAATTATATTAAATTTACTAAATGCAGACTGAAGCCATGCACATATCAAAATATTACAAGTACAATAAATAATACCCCTAACCGCCTTAAAGGTACAAGAGCAAAAAGACTCTGCGCACCTGGTAGAGGCGTGTAAGTGAAATGCTGTGGTTGACTGCGCTTCCGTTTCCCATTTATAACGTAAAAGTTGACTTTGGCAGGATTGCAAATGGATGGGTCTCTATACGGAGGCACTTCAATGAACAGCATGCTCTGTGAATGAGAGAATTGTTTTATTTGGCGTATCTACAGTATACAAGAAGAGCACTGAATATAGACCTTCAGAAAGTACAGGTACATATGTAATGCAGGCGTTGGACTTACTGCCTGACTTTTGTCTTTGTCAACTGTTGCTTCCAATTCCCAAATTTGCTGCCCATCTGGAAATAGAAAGATTGTTGATTAACTGAGTTCAAATTGGGTTGTCAATTGAAGCTGAGATTAGATCTATCTATCTATCTATCTATCTATCTATCTATCTATCTATCTATCTATCTATCTATCTATCTATCTATCTATCTATCTATCTATCTATCTATCTATCACATTATTTGTGAGACAAACAGTCTTGCATCACACATGCTTTGAGTCAAAGTTCTTTCCTCAGTATTTGGGAAATCCAGGTTTAGCCAACCGGCTTTTTGATTACAATACTTTGACCTTTCTCACTGGCAGATATTGCTTCTTCCCCTTAAGTTCTTAATGACTCAACTCAGTTTTGACAGATAAAGTGGGTGATGAGTTGTGGGTTCATCTGTCATATCCATAGATCGTAGGGTTCTTACATAATTCCTCGCCTACAGACTGGTTCCCATACTATAGAGATTGCCTGCGGCTAAAGTCAGTAAAATTTTTACCCTTTTCTAACCCCAGTTTTACCCCACACCCACTTCCTGAGACATTAATGCTGACCTCACAACATATTCTCAGATTGGCAAAGTCTGCAGACAAAAATCTGAATTCTCAGTACAAACACAAACCTTTCTCATTAACTTTATGTAAGACCAAATGGTCTGCACTGTGCATCCCTAATCCCAAGAGTAAAGAGTAATTACATAATAGCTCACATTGCATTCGGTCTTCAGTGTTTGAATTTATATAAGAATTTCTAACCATTTCTTAAGACATCACCACTGACCTAATGACAGTCAAAAAACATCTCAGTATGAACTCAAAGCTCTCTCATCAACCATATCTATGACCAAATGATCTGAGTTGTGCATCCCTAATCCCAAGGATCTTTTTCAAACATGAATTACATAACAGCGCACGTTGCATTCTGTCTTCCATGCTTGAATTTATACACAAAATCCAAAAACCATAGTAATAGAAAGTAAAAAACATTCACCAAAGAAATATATCTTTAAACCAGAACAGAAAATAGCATTCCTACCGAATTAGTCACTAAACCAGGAACGATTTTGCTCCGTATCACAGCAGCATGTGGGAAACCCCTCATTGGGCTGCAAATGAGAGACGTGCGGCTTAAATGAGTCAGCATTAGCGAGGGGGATTCCACTAGAAGTGCCAGGACAACGTCTTAAAACTGCTTTATGATCAAACTGCTCCGTTTCACCCGCAACAGGTGATGAGTGCTTCTTCCTTGGCCATTCTGTTTGTTTGCAGTTTGTTCCAAAGCTCCTTGTTCAGGATCCCATGGGTTTGTTTTATTACTTTTTCTTATAACTAGTCATAGAAGCTTTGAGAGTGGAAGCCCAGCTCGGCGTACAGAGCGAAATCGGCAAGAGCCAACAAAATTCCAGCCAAAGCCAGCTGTCTCCCATTTCAGAGGGATTTCAGTGTCATAATCGTTCAGAGCGCTCTATCAAGATGGGAAACCCTCCACAACAAAAACAATACTTATTTCTATTCTTCTTTTTCACTTTTAGAGTAGAAATGCAAAAGACAATCACATACAATGGTGCCAAAAAGTATTTGGATTGTATTTGTTGTAGAAACTCTTAAAATTGAACGTACGCATGTCATTGCATTAGATAACAAAACATCAAAGAAAGAGGCATCTGGAAATAAATGTTGTAGGAGGAATATTTTTCATTTTAAAAACAAAGACTTCTTAAAGACTTCTTTTAATGCAATGTTCTGCTTGAAAATGTGTGCTTGTGCTACCTTTTTGATTTGACATTTTGTCATCTAATGTAAAGTTTAAGTGTATCATTTCTGCGGTACTGGCATTATAAAATAATAGCTATATAATTCAAAATTATTTTATCTTTTTTTTTTTTTCAATAAATAAAAATATATTATATTTTTAATGCCATAATCAGCAACAACTGTTATATCAAAGGCAAAAATAAAACATTATAGTTAATTATATTATAATAAAAATATTAAAATTAAAATAATACAATATATTATAAATATATAAAATTAACTTCTTACAGCATTACAAAGCTATGTAAAACCTTTCAATTTAATATTTAATAGAACCAAAAAAAAAACTATTTAAAATGATTACTATTATTTTTATAAATCAAAATAAATATTGTTTTTAATGTCATATCAGTACCAACCGCTATATCATTGAAAAAATTATACATATATATATATATATATATATATATATATATATATATATATATATATATATATACACACTGTATACACACACACACATACAGTCATAGCCAAAAATATCGGTACCCTTGGTAAATACGATCAAAGGCGGCTGTGAAAATTAATCTGCATTGTTAATCTTTTTTTATCTTTATTAAAAAAATAAATAAAAAAAAATTCACAAAAATCGAACCTTTCATTGGACAATAAGAATTTAAAATGGGGGGGAATATCATTATGAAATAAATGCTTTTCTCAAATACATGTTGGACACAATTATTGGCACCCCTAGAAATTCTTATGAGTAAAATATCTCTGAAGTATATTCCCTTTCATATTCACAATTTTGAGCACTCCAGGGTGATTATGAACATGAAATTATCCAGCCATGGCTTCCTGTTTCAAAGAAATATAAAGAGGAAAAACAAAGCCCAAATTCCCTTAATCATCCATCACAATAAGAAAAACCAAAGAATCTATTTCTGATGTTCAGCAAAAGATAAATGAGCTTCACAAATTAGTAAAGTGGTTTTAAGAAAAGAGCTAGAGCAGTGAAAATTGCCATTTCCACCATCAGGGTAATAATTAAGAATTTGCAATCAACAGAAAATGTTATGAAACTGTCTGGAAGAGGATGTGTGTCTATATCGTCCTAATGCACAGTGAGAAGGAGCGTTTGAGTGGCCAAAGACTCTCCAAGGACCACAGCTGGAGAATTGCAGAAAAAAGTTGAGTCTCAGGTTCAGAAAACCTTAAAAACAAATTGTCAAACAGCACCTACATCACCACATGTTGTTTGGGAGGTTTTCAAGAAAAATTCTCCTAGTTCATCCAAAAACAAACTCCAGCACATTCAGTTATCAGACACGACTGGAACATCAAATGGGACTGGCTTCTATGATCAGATTAAACCAAAAAATGAGCTTTTTAGCAGCAAACACTCAAGATGGGTTTGGTGAACACAGGGATAAAAGTAATCCATGTGTACAATGAAATATGCTGCTGTATTTTTGATGTTGTGGGCCTATATTTCTGCTGGAGGTCCTGGACATCTTGTTTAGACACATGGCATCATGGATTCTATCAAATACCAACAGATAAAAAAATCAACAAGTGACTGACTTTGTTAGAAATCTTATAATGGGCCATGTTTGGATCTTCCAACCGTACAATAATCCAAACACAAACCTCAAAAACAACACAAAAATGGGTCACTGAGCACAAAACCAAGCTTCTGCTGGCCATTCCAGTCCTCTGACCTGAACCCTGTAGAAAATGAGTGGGGTGAACTGAAGTACCAGCATGAAGCTGGGAATCTGAAGGATCTGGAGTGATTCTGGATGAAGGAATGGTCTCTGATCTCTTGTCAGGTGTTCTCTAACCTCATCAGGCATTATAGGAGAAAATTTAGAGCTGTTAAACTGGCAAATAGAGGTTTCAAAAAGTATTGAATAAAAGGGTGCCGTTAATTGTGGCCAATGTGTATTAGAGAAAAACATTTATTTCATAATGATATTTTCCCCCATTTTAAATTCTTATTATCCAATGAAAGGTTAGATTTTTGTGAATTTTTTAAATAAAAGATCAAAAGGATTAACAATGCAGATATATTTTCAGAGCCTTCTTTGATCATATTTACCAAGGGTGCCGATATTTTTGGCCATGACTGTATATATATATATATATAAAATAAATCAATATATTATTATATAAATATATTTTATTATATAAATATATAAAATTAATGTTAATTTGTTTTTATTAACAGTACAAAGCAATTCAAAATCTTTCAATTTAATAATTAACAGAAAAAAAAAACAACCTTTAAATGTAAAACTGTTGCTGTGTTATGCTCATCTGGATGTTAAAATAAACAGAGAGAGGAGCTTGAATTATGTGATCATTTAATCACCCTCCTGCAAATTACACATATGACCTTTAAGTGTTTAAATACTTTGTGAGCACACTGTATATTTAGAAAAAAGGGAATGTGTTAGTTAAGGGAGAGAGGGGCTAACACTTGAAAATTAACATCAAAAAGTTACCTAAAAGAACACTTGATGAGTCACAGCTCTTTTCTGACAGACTAAACACACTGGCTTCTACCAGGCGACTACACCTAAACGATCAATAAACAGAACTTTGCATCCTACCATAACAAACAAAAAGCAGACGACACATTGTGCACATAAATAAAACAGAATGCAAACATCAGTAGTGAAGCAAATGTGAACACAATGGGCCCCCCCCCCCCCCCCTCCCAACAAAAAAAAACAGCAACGGGAACTTTGAAGGTTGAAGGAGCACTTTCTAATCACACAGCTGTGACTGGATTTTATTTGCAAGCGAAACTGCCGGGTGCCACCTGTCCGAGGCAAAAAGCGGCGTCAATAAGAGCAAGTAGTTATAGCACACACACACACACACACACACACACACACACACACACACACACAGACACACAGACAGACACAGGCACACAGACACAATCCATCTGGCGTTTAGCATGCATGAAAGAGCACAGTGTGTGGGAGCCATTACAATGACACCTGCAGGCAAAAGGCTCTGCCACCAACACCACAACCACCACAACAACACAACAACTAAACACACATTTCATACACTAAATGCACTTCTTATGAGACCCTCTAGTCTTCAAGGACACTAAACTCTTCAAGATCTGATTAAAATCATTTGCAACACATTTTAATTCAATAATGTGATGCATTTCCACTGTAGTGGAAATCACTGTACAGACTGGGGAAAGAAAATGTATATAAGCTAAATGGAAACTAATTAGAGGCAGAGTAAGGTAATATCACAACAATTAAGCATTTTTTTGTACTGATAAAATGTTCACAGAAGTTGTTCTCTTATTGATAGATATTAATGGATAAACAAGTTGGGAAATGGTTAACATTTAAATGGTTGGGATGAAGAAAAGGCCCTGCAGGTGAATAGGATTTAAAAAAAAATTGATTTCATTAAGACTTTTTTTTGCATATTGTAAGTTTGCAAATTTAAATATTATGTTTAAACATGGAAATGAATTATCTAATTAAATATGTACTAATTTGCATACTGCAAAGACATATTTTGTAATAGAAATCTACAGACAGAAATAGACAAAGTGCAAGAAAAAATACTAAAGTGTATTTTAGATGTATTTGTTCCACTAGTCTGAAACAACATGTTATGGAAAGCCAGATCGCCAATAATGCATGAAAAAAATGTTTTTACCTGTTGCCTTAATTTTGAATTTGTAGAGATATTGTATTGTTTTTAAATGCATGGTCTAAAGATGATATGCCACTTGCTTCTGGAAATTCTAGAGAGCATTTAATAGGACAAAAATTATATATGCGCTGAGTAGATGTTATCATTACTGTAAGATGCCTGTATCTGCTAAAAGCTTATTTTGTCAACTTAAGAGTGCGTGAGCATATTGAATTCCTCAAAGCTTACATCCGTCAAATAAAAACAAACAACTCCCATTTTAAATGAATTAAATGCAACATTAATGTAGACAAGAAAAACAGGTAAACCCATCTGATAACGACAGTGAAACTGGCACCCGACGTAGATCAGCCGCTGCAGTGTTTGTACATAAAGCCGACACTGTATTCAGATCAGAAATCTAAAACTTCATGCAAATGCGAATGAAACCGATTACAAAAGGTCACGATTCAAATGAAAGCCTAATGGTCTTTTGCAGTCTGCTGTCATTCATAAAGTTCAGCCATGAGTTTGTGTGTCTGCAATGATGTTTTAGCAGCTGTTCAGTTAGAGTATTTATTCTGTTAGTTTCAAATAAAACAATGACTCATGAATATGGAAACATTTCGCATTACGCTGTTTGTGCACTATGAATAATGTCTGATCAACTAAGCCAGACAACACACAAGAGCAACTCTACCCATGTTTGTCACTGAACACAATGGCGACACACTCTTCAACAGAAGCGCCACCCGCACACTGAAACAACAACAAAGAAAGGACAGTGACGCTTTGCCTCTTATCTGCGAAATAATGCAAATTGTTGATGGGTAAATTGTCAGCGTATAGTTCGCTTCTCAGTGTGAGTCATAGAAAACAAACAAAAAGCACAAAAACAAGTCCCCTATAAAAGCAATAGTGGAAATGAAAAAAAAGTTGCATGAAAAGAAAATGGCGAGACCTGTTATTAAAAACCTCATGAAATCAAAAATTCATTTTTTGTTCGCTTCGAGGTCATCTGTATAAGTGCACTCCTAAACATTGACAAAATTCACAGATTTTGAGATACTAGTAGAGTTTTTATTCATATTTAGAGTTAGTTTTTACTTATAATATTATTTACAATTTTAGTAATTGTGTGTTGTTTTTGTCCTTTTTAGTTTTTTTTTACACGTCTATAAAGTTTTTATTACTTTTTAGTTTTAGTTATTTTAGTACATCAAGTTATGAAACTAAAATGAGAAATGTTGCTTTGGTAGCTAGCTGAAATAAGCTTTTTATATTTTGTTTTTTTCCCCAAGTAACAATTTTTAATGGTTTTAGTTAACTATAATAACCCTGATAAACACTCATTAAAGTTTTTGCTCAATAAAACGTCCATCTGTGTTTATTTTCTAACCTTATTTCCTTTCCCAACCACGTATCGGCTGCATTGAAGTTGACATGAATTAAACGTTCAAAGTACAAAGCGTCAAGTGTTGTTTCGCTGTGACGTAAACTAAAGGCAATTTGTTATCTTGTTTGTTCATTCAATTTAGTGGCTGAATAGATAACGCTTTCAACTACAAAAAAAATTGTACTCTCAGCTCTGTCTGACACTTTTTACCATATTTAAAATAAAAATAAATGAATAATAATAATATAAAATAATAAATATATAACAAAAATAAAAATAAACAGCAGAAATAGTAAAAGTACTGAGCCAGCATTAAGTCCTCCTGTGAAGTTACAACTTACTCACTTCCCAGGAGGACTTGAGCAAGGCATTAGAATGATTAGCAATATCAAGTAACAAACCACACACATCCAGCATGTCTAGCCCCAACTTCCTGTTTCAATACATATGTTAACACAGGAGGGACACTTGCAATAAACTATTTCTTGGGGTGATTATATCTCAAAATCTGCACAGAAAAAGTGAAAAATGTCCAGATTCCATATGGACCTGTAATCTTTGAAAACCAATCTTGAAGCACTTACCATGAGTCTTCTCCATGAAGATCACCTTTGAATCTGCGCTGAAGTTCTGGCCGGTGAGAATCATCTGCTGGCCTCCGAGAACCGAGCAGGCGTCCATGTCCTGCTTTTCTACCATGGGCAGCTCATGGGCAGACCTCTGGGCTGTAGAGTCAAACAGAGGATGCAGATGTCTGGATTGAATTAAACGTCACAGGTTTGAACCCTGTGTAAGAAAGTCCCATGATTTACTGAGACCTCCTATTGCAATATTCCCCTTGCTCCACAACTTATCAATTTTGCAATCAATAAGTCACTTTGGATGAAAAAGTGTCAGGTAAGTGACCGATAAAATGTTTCCCAAAAAAGACACTTAGGCCAGGTTGCACAGACAGGGTTAGACTAAACCAGGATCAGGCCATAGTTCAATTAGGAAATTTAAGTAATTTTTATAAACGTGCCTTAGACAAAAAACATTACTGGTGTACATCTTGAGACAAAACAAAGGCACTGATATATTTTAAGATCAATCAGTGCAAGTTTCTTTCAGTTGAAACAGCTCAGACTTACATTTTAGTCTGGGACTAGGCTAAAGCACATCATAAATGTACGAAAAATATTGCAAAATTAGATTTTATTTTTTAGTATTACATAAATCAATGACATATATTAATCTTATAAACATTGATTTTGTACCTCATGTTTATACAATGTTTATACACACACACACATATATATATATTTACATATATTAAAACTAAATATTATATTAAATTGATACAAGCAATAAGACTAATAATATTAAACTATGAATTTATGTATGCAAGTCATTCAACAGATTAGGAAGCAATCATAATTTAGCTCAGGGAATTCATGTTTTATTTATTTGCATTAGAATTAAGAGGCTTTTAACTCAAAAAATGAGATGAAATTAATTTATTTCAGCCAAATTAACATTAGGCCATGTAAACAAACAGACAGGATGATCCGGCTTATTAAACACCCTCTTTGTTTACTTTAGGCTGAAGGAGAATTAAATCCTGTTTTACATGGTGATAAAGTTTGTTGTCATGATATTAAGGACACGTACTGGTGAAACTTATCAGTGATTTAATATCCGCCACAGCTACTGTGATTAAGACAAATACGAGTGACATTTGGACAGATGTGCGACGTGCTGTAATCTGAATTAATGATGCATGTGAAGCTAAACTCTTAAATAATGCAGCGTGTTACCTGAGAATTGGCTGAGATATGTCTGCGATATCTCAGTGTCTGACACAACAGATTTAACTTCCTATTAGACAAACAGGGGGTTGGGGAGCTGTCATTTATCAGGCTCATTTTGAATTCATTCCTGTTTCGCACAGTTTACCTTGGTTTGCATCAAACGAAACCCAACTGAGGAGGAAGCAGAGCAACAAGAGCAGAATTTTTCAACTCAAAACCACCTGATATCTGATAAGAGTGTGACAAATATTCACACAAGATGTTCAAATACTTGACCCTAAACCGATATTACAATATCCAGCCGCTAAACCTGTCAGGTCCTTCAGAGTTTAAGCCACCAAGAAAGAAATTAGCTTTGATTTCATTCTGATTTTACCACGTTGGAGACTAATTTTACTCACAGCATTCGATGGGATGCGAAGCAACTTGCAGAGACACATGTTGGCCTCCATGCTGGGGAATATGAACACGGAAAACCAGTCGAACACGTGTGTTTTTCCGCCCGATGTCCGTCTCTCCTTTTCGCAGCTCGATGTCAGCATTGCGAAGCTTGAGAATCCCGGCGCAATCGATTCTGAGAAGCATTCAGAAGCATCATGTTACTATGCATATTTTAAACCAAAAACTGTAGGAGGAGGAAGCATCATCATCATAGAGGTTTATTCACATTGCTTTCATGTTATTCTTTTGCTCAAGAGGAATCTCCAGGACTTTGGTGCTGCTGATGATCTTCTCGTAGCTGGTGGTGGTGACGGTTTTGCCGGTAATGCGATGGACCTGATAGAAAGCGTGAGGCTTCAGGATGCGCTCGTCTGCCGTGCCAATGAAGATCTGCAATCCCAGCGGCTCCTTGCCTCGGTATCCACGTAACTGCACACAGAAAAGCGCAAACAGAGATATTTATTAGCATGGTTCAATTTTAAACTGTTCAAAAGTTTGGTGTCGGTAAGATTTTGTAATTTGCTACTAAGAACTTCCCTAATGCTCATCAAAGCTACATTTAATTGATCAAAAATACAACAAAAATCGTAAATATTATTACATTTTAAAACAGCTCATTTTTATTTAAATATATTTTAAAATGTAATTTATTCCTGTGATGCAAAGCTGAATTTTCAGCATCATTACTCCAGTCTTCAGTGTCACATGATCCTCCAGAAATCATTCTAATATGCTGATTTGCTGCTAATGAAACATTTCTGATTATTATCAATGTTGAAAACTGTTGTTCTGCTTCATATTTCTGTGAAATCCATGACACGTTTTTGTCAGGATACTTTGATGAATAAAGAAACCCCAGCAATTATTGGAACAGAAATCTAATCTTTTGTAACATTATAAATGGCTTTACTGTCACTTTTGATCAATTTAATTTAATTAACTACATCCTTAATTTAATGTTTCCTTGCTGAATAAAAGTATTAAAAAATATAATTATATAATAACTAATAAATAAATAAATTAAATAAATAAATAAAAATAAACAAAATATAAAAAATATATATATTAAATGTATAAAAAATACTAATATATATATACACACACACACACACACATATACATACACAAATATAAATATATAAAAATATATATGTAAAATGTATAATATTTGTCATACTTGTTGATGTTTTGGCCTATTGTCAAACTCAACTTATCTCCAAAAAAAAAAAAGCAAAAGTTCAAAATAGTGTCTGGATGAGATTTTAATTGTTATTTAATTGTTAACTGTGAAATACCTGCACATAACTGCCCCACAAATAATCAGGATTCAACCTGAACTTAAAAAACAGCACAGAAGAAACACTATAATGCCAACTGAACATCACCAAGATCTCGGATGCACACATGCAAAGCGCTTTTTTTTAGCAGCTCCTTCAGCGAAGATCTGCTTTCCTGGTTGGGAAGCAGAGACCTGCTGGAAACATTAGCATTTCCAGAAACCTTGAACTGGAGCCAGAAGGGCGTGTGCTGTCTGCAAACATCTCCTCATCTCCTAAAACTCTGCAGGAAACCCATCAGTTACTCACAAGCTCAAACTGCGGCAAGCTTTGTTGCCTACAGGTCCTTCCAGTGCCATTGGACTGATTGTGGAAGATACATTTCTAATTCAAACCAAAATTTGAATGAGTTTGGAAATCAAACAACGCCTGAGTGCAAAAGTCTAAAATGAGGTTTATGCATATGCAGACGAATGTGAGATTGCACAAATGCATCTTGGTTTGTTGTCTGAATTCCTGCACTGAAGGTTAATAATCAGAAGAGCTTTCAAATCCTGTCCGACAGAGGCAAATGGGTCACATTTTCATATGCAAAACATGGCAAGCCCAATGAGAATAACAACTACGGCCTTGTCATTTTGTTGTAGATGAGCAAGATATGGTGCACAACAAAACAGGCATTATCTAGCTACATTATAACTTCACATATTTCATGGCTGGAGATTTTGGAGGCTGTAATTTAATGCGGAATTTAAGGGCTTTGTGCAGGAAAAAGACCAGTTTTATTATAATATGAGGCTGAAAGAAACTGCCCGATCATTTAGAGTGCTGAATTTTGCCATTCAAACTAATTGTAATCAAGAATCCCTACAATTGGCGATAAATGCATTGCTCAAGGGCACTTTGATGATTTCTGCAAACACAAACTTATTATTTACTTGGTATGGAACATGCAAGCCCTGTAAATGGCAATGCACGTCCTTAAAAAATCCCAACCTCCCTTATCTTTGTGTTGGCATATTTCTGTCTCTGATAAAATTAATAAAATAAAATCTACCAATAAAAATAACCACCATGAAAATAATGTATAAATACAATTAAATTCAAACTCTTATAAAAAACAAATAAACACAATAAACAAAAGTTAATACAAATAAAAACTATATTTGTAAAAATGCAATTGATAAAATGATTTAAAAGTAATACAAATAAAATGTATTTTTTAAATACTGCAATTTATAAAGAGGTAAATATATATATTATATATATATATATATATATATATATATATATATATATATATATATATATATATATTTTTTTTTTTTTTTTTTTAAGTAATTAAGCAAATAAAATAAAATAAAAATAATAAAATATATATTAAATAATAATTAATTTTTAAAACGGCAATTAAATAAATGCAATTAATAAAATAAAAAGTAACCCAATTTTTTTTAAGTGTAATATGTGAAAAAAATAAAAAAAATAAAAAAAATAATCACATTTTAAAAATGCAATTACTAAAAAAAAACTGTTGACATTTCCTATTGAAATAGGCAGTTTGGGTCATGACATTTCAAAGATCTTGCATTTTGTTAAATAACAGCCTTCAGTTTATGTCAAAACCACACATGACAGACTATATGATAAATGAAAGCATAAGACACTTTCAAAATGACTACATTTCAGCTGCTTCCTTCCAAGCAACTGATGGAAAAACTAACCTTCGTTGGTCTCCTTTTGTGATTTACTGAAAATATTCAAATCAGCATGACATGACTGCACAAGCAGAGCCATATGAATACTGAAAGCAAATGACACAAAAAAGGCAAGTAACAAATTAGATGTGCACTCTTAGAAAAAAAAAAAGTGTCTAGATCGGAAGGAAGCGTGCAGAAACCACAGAGCATGAAGATACAGCTAAATTTACTCTGGAGTTCAAAAGCACATTGAGCAGGGCATGTGTCAACACTTCTCATGTTTGTGTCAACACTTGAATGTCTTGCTTAAAAGCAACATCTGAGAAAGACGAATCATAAATGAGATCTCTTTAATATCTCAACTGCTCCTCCTAAAGTGAAGTGAGATTAAATGGAGAGCATATTGACATGTTTGCTCAAGTCTTCTGCTTCTCAGACGTTTCTCCTATGAAAAAGAGCTCAATAATGTCTCCTGTAGAGCATCTCAAACTGTGCTCAGATTTGTCAACATACTAAAATCTGCAATCAAAAATCAGATACACTCAAACATTTTGCATTTATTCTCCCAAATTATGAAGTGAAGTGAAGTGACATACTGCCAAGTATGCTCTGCATTTATCCCATCCAAAGTGCACACACACAGCAGTGAACACACACACACCGTGAATACACACACAGCAGTGAACACACACACACAGTGAACACACACCCGGAGCAGTGGGCAGCCAATGCTGCGGCGCCCGGGGAGCAGTTGGGGGTTCGGTGCCTTGCTCAAGGACCTCAGTCGTGGTATTGAGGGTGGAGAGAGCGCTGGACATTCACTCCCCCCCACCTACAATCCCTGCCGGCCCGAGACTCGAACCCACAACCTTTGGATTATGAGTCCGACTCTCTAACCATTAGGCCACGACACAGGATGGCATAGAATTATTTCAACTATGCCATCTACATCAACTGGATATTTATATATTTTTAAGGGTGAATATCACAAAAACTACCATGAAACAAACCGGAGTCATATTTTATTTAAAACAAAAAGATAAATTATGTTTAAGATCATTTTTATATATTTTCGTAAAATGTATTATTTATTTATTTTAAAAAGTCCTGAAAAGAGGACTTTGGGCCACTGAGCAACAGTCCAGTTCTTTTTCTCCTGAGCCCAGGTAAGAAGCTTCTGACGTTGTCTCTGGTTCAGAAGTGGCTTGGTAGCTCTTTTCCTGAAGACGTCTGAGCTGGTGACTCTTGATGCACTAACTCCAGCTTCAGTCCACTCCTTGTGAAGCTCTCCCAAGTGTTTGAATCAGCTTTGCTTGTCAGTATTCTCAAGCTTGCGGTCATCCTTGTTGCTTGTGCACCTCTTCCAGGGGCGGATTTAGTGAACTGGGGGCCCCAGGCAAATATAGGAATGGGGCCCTACACATTTACCTAGATCAACCTTGAGGTTCCTTTTTTGTTGTGATGCTTGCTGCTGCACAATGGTGCCCCATAGTTGTGTCCAATGTTTAAAAAATTTTCATGTACGTTATAATTTTTCCATTTCCATTTATTAACTTAGCAGACACGTTTATTCTTTCATGTTGTAGACCAAGAAATAGCAATTGATTTACCGTTGAGATACAAGTTTTAACAAAAAAACTAAATAAATTATAAAATGATAAACCTCACAATTGAACATTTAAACCATTTTTTTAAGAAAAGGGATGAGTCAGAAGTATAAATTATTATATTATTTAAAACGGGTTTATTTGGGTGGATTTTCGCATTGGTCTGAACAAAAACTGCAGACTGGATTATTGAAAATGCACATTCATTCTCTGCCAGTAGGAGGTGCTTTTGGAACATCAGAAATACAGCGGTTTCCACGGTAATGGCTGTAAACAAAGCAGTGCTCAGCTCATAAATTATACTTTATCAGGTAAAATGAAAATTCCATCAAAACTTTTCTGAAGACAATCGGTTCCCTTCAGAGGTCCATTTATATAAAAGTGTGAAAAAATATAGCCTATATTGACGAAGAAAGTCCACTGATGAGTTACCAGTGTAAGCCTACATTTAATTTTAGTCATTTTAACTTAGGGCTGTCAATGGATTTAAATATTTGATCGCGATTAATCACATGATTGTCTTGAGTTAACTCGCGAATAATCGCAACTTAATCGCACATTTTTATCTGTTCTAAATGTACCTTAAATTAATAATTTTCAAGTTTTTAATACTCTAATCAACATGGGCATGGACAAATATGGATGCTTTATGTTATATGTTTATTATTAGTGAAACCATAGTTAGTATAGAGCATGAAGACTAGACAAACGGTCCTAGATGTTTTTCAAAGAACTTGTTCATATCTATGAGACACATGAAAAAGAAAAAAAAGAACATAGAAATACCAGGTTCCCAATACTTCTCTTTCTTTGCACTGAGCAATTTACTGACACAGCTCACTTCTTCTGCAAAATGTACATTTTACTCTCTGTGCCACATACTGTATTATGATGCAGCTAAATTCTCAATAAAACAGTTTTCATTGGTATATTTTACTGTTTTTGTTGTCAGACAATGGAATGAATATGAAATATTGACTGAAACGCGACCCATTAAGACTACATAACCAGCTCTCCCTTCCAAGATGTTAATCTGCACAAAAATCCTGATTTATAATCGTGCCGTCATCTGATAAAATCAAATAAGATAAAGACAATAGCTGTGCTGTGATTTCGGCTATACTTGCATGTAAATTTAGAGAAGCAACATATCTGTGTTTTAACTGAAAGCTCTGCTCCTTTCAGCCACTAATATTTTCACTTGCTACAAGCAGGATACACAAGAAGCACGTTCAACTTGGACACGCAGACGGTTGCCTTGGTAATAAACACCGTAAACAGCAACCGTTCGCGTGTCCACGCTTAATGCGCATCTCGTATAAAGCATTTTAGGGGGCTCTTGACTTTTGGGGGGCCAAGGCAGTCACCTACCTTTGCCTAATGGGTAAGTCTGTAAGTCTCAAAAAAAATAAAATAAATAAAACATAAAAAAAAAAAAAAAAAAATGTTTAAGGAAGATATATATATATATTTTTTTTTTTTTATTATTATTATTTTGTAGTGAAATGTGACCATAAATAGGCAAACTGTGAATTCAACTTTTTACTAACAACATAATGTTTAATTGATTTTGACAGCAGAATTCTATAAAAACCTGTCATTCTGCATGAAATGTCTAAATGTGTCTCTTTAAGGTACAGGTGAGTGAGTAAACACAGCCGTTTCCATGGGCCATCTGAGAACCTGTTGTCATGGTAGCGGGCGAGCGGTGAGTCAGTGGTGAGGTTGGAAAAGTAAAGTAGAGGAAGGAGCAGTCCTGAGTAACTCCTGCCACGTGATTGGCCAGCGCCGCGCTGCACTGACCACAGCCAGAGCCAGGGAATGGAAAGCATTAAACATTTTGGCTTTGCCAAGGCAGTCTGCAATCTTTACCAGAGCACTGACATCGGAAGGATGCTGGCCGCTCCGCTAACAAGACCATCAAAGATGGTTTACACTGAGAGAGCAAAAAGCAACAAGAGGCCTTTCATATAAACTGTTACCCGAGCAACTTCAAACTTTAAATGGTAAACAAACTAACTGAGCAATATCATGTGTCTTCAGAATACAGCTGCCATTACGGCGTCTGTAAAAGCTTGAGGTAAACAACTTCCTGAACAGAGTTAAGCAACCTAAAAGCCAATCAGAAAGCAGTAAAACCCTCTGTAAAATGTAAAAAAAGGAAGAAAAATAAATATATTAAATACAATAATAAAAATATTATAATAAAAACAAAATATTTTTATAAAATGTTTTATATATGTGTGTGTGTGTGTGTGTGTGTGTGTGTATGTATGTATATATATATATTTGTAAAAACAAATAAATGCAATAAATAAAATGTAATACCAATCAAATATTTATGCATTTCAAAAATGCAATAAATAAAATATAATTAAAGATGTAAAAAATAATAAAATAAAGATATATCTAAAAACATATAAACTAAACACAACAAATAAAATAATGTAAAAAATAGAGAAAAAAAGTAATTTTATAGATATATATATATATATATATATATATATATTAGGGCTGGTAATTTAACGCGTTAATTAAATTAATTAAATACAGTGTAAAATTACAATAAAAATATATAAATACATATACATGCATATATATATATATATATATATAAAATAATAAAAAAATTAATTAAATTAAATTAAATAAGCCATGTTGCTAGGGTGTTCTGGGAGGATTATAAGGTTTTGCCAATGCTTAGTAGTTGATAGCGTGTTCTGAGTGTTCTGAGGTAGTTACTATTCAAACACAAAGTCTTGGCTTAACAATCTGCATTATTTGAGTTATGAGCTTATGTTTTAATAATTAGGGTTAGGGATTTTAAGGATTTTTTTTTTCAAAAATCCCCTACCATAATCATAAGCAATAACAATAGAGAAGCTTGTCATCTTAACACACACTACTAATGAATTAGTGCGTTCATTTGTGTGAGGGTTGATAAAAGCAGACAACACACAGAAGAGCAGAGGGACATTTTCATAGCCCTGACCTGGGGGTGAAATCACCTCGCGCTGCATAATGACTAGGAAATAACTTCACACGCACGTCTAGTGAGGCGAGACAGAGTGAACACCCACCTGGACCACTGGGTGACCTCCAGTAGGGGCTTTGACTGCCCCGCGACTGCCCTCGGTTTCATAGTGAGCCCTGTGGTGTGGTTTGGGCTGCACCTCGATGTGGAGCTCGTACTGATCGGTGCGAGTGGGCAAAGGCCACTCCAGCGGCGGCAGGGAAGCCACAGGGATGCTGGGACAGATGAAAGATGATAGTCATGCTCATTTGATTCACATATCCGATTCGTAGCATGAAAAGAGCAGCAGGTGCATTAGCCACAGAGGGTTTTGCAGAACGTGTCATCTTATAATGTGCCACTGATGCCAGGTCAAACTGGAAACATCTTTATAATTTGGGGTTAGTAAGATTTTGTTTTTAAACAATACTTATATTTAGCAAGGATGCATTAAATTGATCAAAAGGGACAGTAAAGACATTTATAATGTTACAAAAACATTATATTTTAAAAACATGCTGTTCTTTTGAACTTTCTTTTCATCAAAGATTCACAGTTGTTTCCACAAAAATATGAATAAGCACAACTGTTTTCAACATTAATAATAATAATACATGTTTCTTGAGCAGCAAATCAGCATATTAGACTGATTTCTGAAGGATGATATGACACTGAAGACTGGCGTAATGATGCTGAAAATTCAGCATATGAATAAATCAAATTTTAAAATATAAATATATTCAAATAGAAAACAGTTATTTGAAATTGTATTGTTGTTTTTACTGTAATTATATCAAATAAATGCAGTTTTTCAAAAACATAAAAATCTTACTGACCATAAACTTTTGAATGCCAAAATTGTGTAAGTTTTTAGAAATATGTTTTTATTTTTCATGAAATAAATATTGTATTAAATTATATTGTATATTTATTCATTTTTTTGTTTAATATTTAAATATTTAAGATTATCGGCAGAGGCCAATAACCAAGTCTGCTTACCCAACTGACAGGTTTGCCAACAGATAATAAACCAAAATTTTCAGTTTAAATAAATATTTACATTTTTAATGAAGAATTAGTTTTTATTACATTTTATTTCAATATATATGCATATCGGTCAAATATCAGTGACCGATAACCCTACATTCTAGATGGGTATTAGTACTGACACCCATATTAAGGGTTACATGTACAATGAAAAGTGTAAATAAGTGTAAATTTGTATCTTTAATTGTAAATAAAATTTTACCAAACTGTAATGACAACAAACTATCTTCCTATCACTTTTCAAGCAAACTGATGACACGAGTAAACATTTACCTGCATATTCCTGGCACCATCTGTTTAGGCCAGATTTGAGGGATTACGAAGAACGGTTCAGGGCCAGGTTTAGACTTCATATCCTGGTCACATGACAACAGGTAACTCTCAGTGTGGTTATCTGGGTAAAGCTGGTAGGCCTGCTGGTTGGTCTTCACGATTTTGGTAGGAATGGAACTAGCTTGTGCGACGCCAAACCCATTCATGACCCCTGAGATGTTATTGGAGCTGTAAAGGGGGTCGTGATGCTCTTCGTGGCCACCGTGGGGCGACGGGCTACGTGAACGGGCCACCGGCACCAGGTTTCTGTACATGTCGTAGGTGCGTTTGCATAGAGGGGAGGTGGAGCGCGAGCCGGGCCGGGGCGAAGGAGAGCGTGGCCCCACGCAGCCGTCCTCGGCCAGGCTGCTTCGCGGAGAAGTTCCCGGACTGGTTCGAGGGGAACCCGTGTGGACGCCTTGGAGTCGCGGGCAAAGTTCTCCAGCTGCTTGGCTGTTGCTGGGCGAAACGCAAGGGGAAGCCCAGGGCGAGAGGTTCTCCGAATGCCAGGAGGTGGATGAGTTGCTGCTGGCGGGACTCAAGCACTGCGGCTCCCTATAGGCCAGAGGGTCGTGACCGGGCACAGTGAGACCGGGACTGGGGCTGATATTCACCAGATGGTTCTGGAGCGAGTCTCGACCATGACTATAGTGCTCTCGGGAAGGTGTGATCTCGATCCGGGGGCTCGGGGCTTGGCTGTTGGGTCTGGCGTTCTCCAGGAAGCTCTTGGGCTCCAGTTGAGCATAGCCTGAGAGACCTTCGGCGCTGAGTTCGGCGAAGGAAGCCGCACACGGCTTGATGCCGTATGGCTGAACTTCCTCCACAGGATAGGAGAGGCTGGGTGGAGAGATGAGGTCTTTGTGCGAGGAGATGCTTTGCTCATCTGTAACAAACAAACAACAGACACAAAATGAGTAAGAGTGCCCAGAAACCCGGTAAACAATGTATGCTGCCTACTATTTAAAATCAAATCACATGTGTTTATAGCGTTTTGTACAATACAGATAATTTAAAAGAAGTTTCACAGTAATAAACAAGAAAATAACAGTACTAAAAGTTAGTACTTCACTTGTAAAGCAGTTCAAACAGACAATAGTGTCATTAAATTCACCTTAATTTAGTTCAATATTGATTCAATTCAATTTAATAACTGTGAATGTTGCAAGGTTCCTCATTTATGATACAGTTTCTGATGTAAAGCAGCTGTGTCATTATTCAGTTGCATTTCAATGTTCATTTAATTAAGTTCAATACCAGTATGAATGTTGCAAAGTTAATTAATTATGAAGCAAACTCATAAAGCAGCTCTACAAAGACAATAGTGTCATCAGTGCTGGGTAGTAACTGATTTCATGTCACCTGGATTACGTAATCAGATTCCAGAAATGTAGTACTTGTAATTAAATTTTATATTACGTTTTAAAATGTTCATAATCAGATTAAGGTTACTTTTTTATGAACTACATAATTACAGATTATTACGGAAGTTCTAAGCGGCCATGCATTATTATAATTTTTCTGTCTTGTTTTCTCGTGATCACGACTTAATTTTCTCGTGATCTCGACATAACGAAAGTTGTTTTGTCGTTATCACGACTTAATTTTCTCGTGATCTCGACATAACGAAAGTTGTTTTGTCGTTATCACGACTTAATTTTCTCGTGATCTCGACACAACGAAAGTTGTTTTGTCGTTATCACGACTTAATTTTCTCGTGATCTCGACATAACGAAAGTTGTTTTGTCGTTATCACGACTTAATTTTCTCGTGATCTCGACATAACGAAAGTTGTTTTGTCGTTATCACGACTTAATTTTCTCATGATCTCGACACAACGAAAGTTGTTTTGTCGTTATCACGACTTAATTTTCTCGTGATCTCGACATAACGAAAGTTGTTTTGTCGTTATCACGACTTAATTTTCTCATGATCTCGACATAACGAAAGTTGTTTTGTCGTTATCACGACTTAATTTTCTCTGTGTATTCGGCATGAGAAAATGCTATAGAAGCAGCATCATCGCAGCATCATGGATGATCGTATTCGCTTTTACTTTGATCAAGGACTCACTCAAACTGAAATAGCTCTGTGTCTGTCAGTGATTGACGACTTACACATAAGTGTTGGACACTTGAGAAGGAGGCTGTCGGGTCTGCAACTTTATCGTCGAAGACAATATAGCGACCCTGATTTTCTCACGATAGCTACAATTACGTCGTGAGAAAACGGTTTTTTACGAAAGTTTTATCAACAACTTTCGTTATGTCGAGATCACGAGAAAATTAAGTTGTGATAACGACAAAACAACTCGTTATTTTGAAAACAAGACAGAAAAATTATAATAATGCATGGCCGCTTAGAACTTCCGTAGATTATTCACACAATGACAGTAAATTATTCAGCGATTCTCAAAAATGTTAAATGTTCCTTTCTAAAAAATTTGACTGCGTCATATCGTTTAGCTTTGAACATTCACAATATACAGTGGCCATGTAAATTAATTTGCGATCCATGCTTTTGAATTTGGGGACAAAAGCACCACTCAATCAATTATACAATGTATGAGACAGATAATTACTAATAAACACTGCCGCTGACAACAACAACAAAAAATTACCCCAGTTTGGGAAACCCTGGAGTAATGTAATGTTTAATACATTTCATAACATATTGATAACAAAGAATGGAATATAGTTTATTTCTTTTTTTTATAAAAAAGAATCCAATTCAAATCTATAAACAAGTTAGGTCAAAAGTAATCTAAAAGTAATCCAAAAGTAGTCCGAATATACATTACCAAAAATGAGTAATGTAAATTATCATTTATCACAATTTAGCTCAATAAGAGTGTGAATGTTGAAACGTTCATTAGTTATAAAGCAAACTAAGTTCAACAATAAAGCAGCTCCACAGAAGATAATGGTGTCATTATTCAGGTCAAGTCAATCCAATTTTGTTCGATAATTGTGCAAAGTTCATCAAATTATGAAACAAACTATAAGAAGCTCTACAGAAGGCAATCATTTTGTTATTCACTTCAGTTCAAGTCTGTTCCTTTTTGATTCGATTCAGATTAATCAATATATTCTGGAAGCGGTAAATGGTGCGTGTTCTTTTCAGCGGCCTTGCTTTCGGAAGAATTTTTCCCATAGGGATTTTTTAAAAGTCTTTGTTTAAGAGTTAAAAGCCATGAATCAAACCAACTAGCAATATGGTGAAGCGTATCTGAAAATCAGACAAAATGTCAAAGGACTGTGTTCTTGAAGGCTTAAACAACTAATGCCATGAAACTTTGCAAATTACATAATCATGATTACAAGATTTTCGTTACAACATTCATTGCATACAAATACGTCACTGGCTGTGCTTCCTATGTAGTTTTTGTGGCTATGTATTTATTAGCATTCTGTCACATGTGCTGTTTTGGTGTAATGTGCGATGTTCAAATGTCATTACCATCATGTGCAACATCAAAACGGTGAATGAAATGATCACACATCTACTGCAACTTTTAGATTATAATGTGCATTCATCATTGCTACAAAAATGCATTACATTTCTGATGTCCAACGTGTCATGTTTTGGATGAGACATGCTCCCCTGTCATTTTAAAGAGTTTCGAAAAATGTTGCCTGATGACATCTGATTGTTATAAAAATATCACTGATTTTTAAATTTTTACATCCTACATTTATGTGGAGGGGAACAAGATCCAACAAGTGAACAAAAAAATCAAATAATAAATAAACACTTAAATAAATGCTTATTTAACAACAACTAGAATACTGTATAATAAAAACTTACAAACATATATTAGCCTATATTAAAATATGACATCACATTCTACTATTAATAGGTCTACATCATTAATATATTACAATAGTTTTAAAATGCTCCCAGGGAAGCGTTTCTGTCCCCATATATTTAGGTAGGCTCTTATATTTGATATGCATTATATTAAATCATATAGCCTATATACATGGATACATACTGTATTTAATATGTATGACTTCTTTGCAATAGTCCAAACAGCTAAACATTATTATGCTGGTAGTTATAGTCCTCAGCACACATTTTATACAGAGGTTTAGTGAAACAAACCTTGAAGTCCCGTTGTACTTCCATACTCAAAAAGATATTCAAACTCCAGCTCATCCTGACAGTGCACCTGATCGAGCTCCTCAGCCAGTCCTAACGCAGCCTTATCGTCGTAAAAAGAGGTCATCTGTCTCAATCTGATTTATTTACACCACAGCAACTTCATAAACGCGTCGAGACAACGCCGGCTGTTTGACACGCAGGGGTCCGAGCACATGAATGAGGATAGAGAGGATAGAGAGACAGACGCGCTCGAGTCAACTTCAACTTCCGCTTTAAACTTCACTCACACCCCCATTTACACCAGCGGCGACAAAATCACAACACGGCCATTACTGTAGAAGAAAGTGATCAGGAATAGAGTCAATGGACGCGACAGAACGGCCAGGACGCGTTTACTGCGTCGCGTCAGTGGTAGAGTGATGTTTGAACAGGTTTGTCTGAGTGTTTGTCGTACTACAGGTAGCATTAAGCAATCTGTCAATCAAACAGAGGTGATAAAATAGATGACACGCGCCTCCTGTTGACAGGTACTAGTTATAACTGCGACAGCAAAAGCAACTAGTCCTTGATCTCAGTTTGTATCCAGTAAGAACTGCTGCCCCCGAGTGTTCATCACTACACAATACCAGTCTATCTATCTATCTATCTATCTATCTATCTATCTATCTATCTATCTATCTATCTATCTATCTATCTATCTATCTATCTATCTATCTATCTATCTATCTATCTGTCTGTCTGTCTGTCTGTCTGTCTGTCTGTCTGTCTGTCTGTCTGTCTGTCTGTCTGTCTGTCTGTCTGTCTGTCTATCTATCTATCTATCTATCTATCTATCTGTCTGTCTGTCTGTCTGTCTGTCATCTGTCTATCTATCTATCTATCTATCTATCTATCTATCTATCTATCTATCTATCTGTCTGTCTGTCTGCCTGTCTGTCTGCCTGTCTGTCTATCTATCATCTGTCTGTCTATCATCTGTCTATCTATCTATCTATCTATCTATCTATCTATCTATCTGTCTGTCTGTCTGTCTGTCTATCATCTGTCTGTCTATCTATCTATCTATCTATCTATCTATCTATCTATCTATCTATCTATCTATCTATCTATCTATCTATCTATCTATCTATCTATCTATCTGTCTGTCTGTCTGTCTGTCTGTCTATCATCTGTCTATCTATCTATCTATCTATCTATCTATCTATCTATCTATCTATCTATCTATCTATCTATCTATCTATCTATCTATCTGTCTGTCTGTCTGTCTGTCTGTCTGTCTATCATCTGTCTGTCTGTCTGTCTGTCTGTCTGTCTGTCTGTCTGTCTATCTATCTATCTATCTATCTATCTATCTATCTATCTATCTATCTATCTATCTATCCAAAATATAATAATATCAAACCACTTTCCACCTCATCAGACAGATGATAGACAGACAGACAGACAGACAGCTAGATAGATAGATAATCTATCTAGCTGTCTGTCTGTCTGTCTGTCTATCATCTGTCTGTCTGTCTGTCTATCTATCTATCTATCTATCTGTCTGTCTGTCTGTCTGTCTGTCTGTCTGTCTATCTGTCTGTCTGTCTGTCTGTCTGTCATCTGTCTGTCTGTCTGTCTGTCTGTCTATCTATCTATCTATCTATCTATCTATCTATCTATCTATCTATCTATCTATCTATCTATCTGTCTGTCTGTCTGTCTGTCTGTCTGTCTGTCTGTCTGGTCTGTCTGTCTGTCTGTCTGTCTGTCTATCTATCTATCTATCTATCTATCTGTCTGTCTGTCTGTCTGTCTATCTTATTTTTTTATTCCAAAATATAATAATAATATCAAACCACTTTCCACCTCATCAGACGTTGCAATCTTACTCTGTCCTGAGAGATTTTTGGAACGAAGGTGGAAAATAACCCGCAATTTTAGACCCACAGTTATTCCAGACAAATCCAGACTTTTATAGACTGAAATGACACGATGTGATTATTTACATGGTGGCAGTATCTAGGGTTATTCAACATTACCTGAACTTTCCATTGCAGCATGATCTATGAATAGCCAAGGAGTCTGAATTTTATGTAACTAATGATATTCAATACTCATGGTGAGTTGTGATGAACTATAAGACATCTTACTATTTCTGCCACATCTGTATAGTATGCCAATCCAAATTCAGCTGGCCATTTATTAGTAGTAGTATTAAATCATTTCATGTTCTGTGCATCACAGACATGCTATTTAAACCCAAGCACACCTGAACTACTGCATCTCCTCTCTCTGAATAAACTCCACCACACATGTACAAAAATCAGACATAACTTTCCATGTGTTTGACAAACTAAAGCAATTTCATATTTTTTTAAATGCTGAAAACTAAACAGTCTGTTAAATGCATGACAATAGCCTGAATGAATCATAAATCCAGTAATAAGTATAAAAGTTCATTCATTCAAAAAAGGAATATGTTACGAAACATAAACTATTACATTTTCAAGTCTCAATATTGCATGTATTGATGTCATTGAGAGTTCCCTCATGACGTAACTGCCCTTTACTGTACACACTGTACATTTTTCATTGTATAATACATCACTAATTACGTTCATTCCATTTACATTGCATTTAGCATGAACAGTTTAGCTATAAGAAAACGTTAAAAATCAAATTATTGATTACCAGTAATTCACAACACTTCAGCACGCGCCATCCATACCTTGATCCATCGACCTCATGCTGTGGAAGTGCATCTGTCTCCAAGACTCTCTAAACATTTTGAAAATATACAAAAAATAAATTCAACAGTCCAGAAATAGCCTTTCTGTACAGTTCATAGCAGAAAAAAAATCTGGATGGAGAAAGTTGAGAGCGAAAAAGCAAATACTCCGTTATAAGTGCAAAAAAGAGCAGTGCGCAATAGCAGTAGTTCTGTGTGGTATGAACTCCTTTGCCTGCTCTGAGGATTGACTTGAGAATCAACAGCGGCTTCCTTCCCCGGCTCTGGGTGTTTATAATGGGCCAGTGCTGTAAAATAACGGGATTCCCTCAGTGTTTCCTCCTGTTTGTGCGCTCTGCCATGGAAACCTGGAGCGGCTCCATCTCCGAGACTCAGGGCTTTCCTGCAGAGCGCGCACTCAGGAATCCATGACGTCTCCAGCCTCTGCGCCAAGGCATTTCTGCGGCTTCTCTCAGACAGTGGCGCACAAGAACTTCATTGTGGCCTTGAAAAAATTAGCGCTGAGGGGAAGAGGAGGGGGAGAAAAATTAAAACAGGAGCGATGTTTAAGCATATGCATGAAAGAGACGAGGTACACACAGCGGGGTTGTGAAGGGACAGGGCTTATACAGCTTTACTACACTTGCGCATTCAGAGTCTTATTGGGCTCAAATACAGTAAAATAGCTACAGAAAGTGTACGGACGCTTACAATGTTTGAATGGCATTAACCAAAGATAGTACAAACTCACTTTCCACCGGTGAATGTACAATTTTAAATGATAAAATTATACATTCATTTTTATTATACATAATACATTCATTGTTAAATTATAAAATTAATTACATTCACAAAATATTTTATTTTTTTTAAATAAAATTTAGATATTTAGACATTTTTACATAATATATGTGCGTGTACTGTGTATATTTATTATGTAAATATAAATACACACATACAATATATATATATTTTGAAAATATTTACATGTATATATTTATATTTCTATAATTTATATTATAGAAACATAATATATTTTTCTTAATTATATACATGCATGTGTGTGTGTGTATATATATATATATATATATATATATATACATAAATATACACAGTACACACACATATATTATGTAAACAAAAACTTTTATTTTGGATGCGATTAATCGTTTGACAGCACTAATTAAAATATATATTAAAAAATATATATATTTCCATCCAGTAAAATTATATATGAATGGATCAGAAAAAGATATATCTATATAAAAACACATTTAAACACATATACAAAACAGAAAGGCCGTGGATTAAGGTTATGGTTAAATAAGACAGTGTCTACTCAGAAAATATTCCATGGAAAATGTGGCATGGTTTATTTATGAAGTTTTCCCTTCTAATCCCAAATACTGGGCTACTCTTGAAATTCATCCAAAGATTTCAAAGTTTATTTGACATGCTTAACTTGGACAGCAGTGAAAAGTTTCAATGTTTTCATTTGAAAATAAGGACATGAAATAAGATTTATTTATCAATATACGCTAATCAGGGTTTATTATCAGAGATTCGCTCAACCGTATCAGTGTGTTTAGAAACCAGCAACTCCGTTTCGCTCTTAAATCACAAGTATTACGGCTTAATGAAAGTCGAAATGCTCAAAAGTATCAGGTTACAGCAAATAAGCGTGACTTTATAAACCTAAGCAGTAAATGTTTCAAGAAAATCTAATGTAGCACATTAACAGCTTCTCCCAGTGCCCAGATGAAAAAGCTGCTGCATTCTGGGATGGCGAAGGATGCCAAAATAAACTGCACGGGGCTGTCGAGTGAGCCCGCTTGGCTAAACTCTGTTGTAAAGTGTATCCCGGAAAATTCTGCGATATGATACACTGACTTGTTTAAACATTCGAATGAATGAAGTGCTGCTCTCACCGACTGTATCCTACACCGACCTCTGGAAAACATCTCGACACAGGCCTTCATTAGCAACTCAATGTGCATCACTTCTTAATTGAATTCCATCTTTTTCAATCTATAGATCTTGCATAAACTCCTATGAAAACGCTCCACTAGAGATTTTCCCCTAAAGGGTTCATCGGTTGCATCAGTGACGTGATGTACATAGGAAACTAAAGTGACTCTTGGAGGTGTAAAGGAAGACGAATGCAGCTTGGAAGGAGTTTGCCAGAGAGCGACGTCTAGCAGATGGACATTCCTCCACTGTTACAGCACTCTTATGCAACCCAAAATGTGAATGAGTAAATTAATATGGCACAGCACATCCTTCCAGACGACAGGATCTGCAGTTCCATCTTTTGCTGAAGAGACACACTTTTTCCAGGTTTGCAGCACAGTTTCCATCACCGTGAAGCGACGCTGTGCCGTCTGGGTTACAGCAACACATCTGACTTTTCCAACAGCAACAGTTGTATTTAAGCCGTAGCTTTCATATGGAAATGGCACTTTATATCACGTCCCATGGAGAACTTTCGGCATGTTTCGGAAAAGGGAAAATCTTCGGGCCATGTGCTTGATCGCTTCCAAAACTTTCTCTGTCATTTTTCCCATTTTTCTCTGTTACCTCATACAGGGTCGCTGAGAATAGCACACTAGCATACTATCCTGCAGTTTCTTTGTATATTAGTATGCTATTCCAAATTCAGTTTTATTTATTAGTGCTGTCGAGCGATTAATCGCATCCAAAATAAAAGTTTTGTTTACATAATATATGTATGTGTGTATATTTGTTATGTATATATAGCCTCAATACAAACACATGCATGTATATATTTAAGAAAAATATGTTATGTTTATATATAGGCTATATACTATAAGGAAATGAATATATAAATATATACACATGTAAATATTTTCAAAATATATACTGTATGTGTGTGTATTTATATATACATAATACACATACATATATAATGTAAACTAAAACTTTTATTTTGGATGCGATTAATCGCGATTAATTTATAAATGGCTATGCCCGCTTTTATGAGAAAAATCTGTTCAAGAAGAAATTTAAAAATGATGGGAAATTTAAAAATTAAGTGATGGGAAAGCAAAAATGTGGAGAAAAAAAGGGAACTGTAAATGATCCCAAGCATACAGCCTCATCTGTAAAGCATGGTGGAGGTGGTGTCATGGCATGGGCGTGCATGGCTGCCTCTGGAACAGGCCCTCTCAACTTTACTGATGACTTAATGTATGATGACAGTAGCAGAATGAATTTGGAAGGGTACAAAACCATCTTAGCTACCAATATTCAAGAAAATGCCACCAGATTCATTGGGAAGTGCTTCATATTGCATCAGGACAATGACCCAAAACACCCTCCCAGTTCAGTCAAGGAGTTTATAAGGGCAAAGAATTGGAAAGTCTTAGATTGCCCAAGTCAATCTCCAGATTTAAATCTGACATGAATTTCACCAGCTGAAGAGGAGAGTAAAGGCAGAAACTCCCCAAAACAAGCAACAATTGGAATTGTCTGCATTAAAGGCTGGGAAAAGTATTTCAAAGGATGAGAGCAAGAGTCTGGTGATGTCTATGGGTCACAGACTCACTGCTGTGATTGTGATCAAGGGATCTGCAACTAAATAATAGCTTTTACCCTTTTATATCTGCCTTATGTTCAACTGTCCCAATACTTATGCTCACATCAATGAGTGGGATGAAATCTAAAAGTGCTGATCTTTTTATTTGGTAAAACATGTATGTGTTGAAACAGCTAATAATAAAATGTGACATTCTGTAGTTTTGTCTCATATTCATCTTTTAATCATATTTGGTAATGTCTTGACTCCACAGCCAACAGAGCAATTTTCAATTTTCTGAAAAACAGCAATTTTGTCTTTACTGTTCCAATACTTATGGAGGGCACTGTATATATTATATATACATATATATGTGTGTGTGTGTGTGTGTGTAACAAAATTAATATTATTTATATAAATTATTCATATAAATGCAACAAAGTTATTTACATCCATAATAATTTAATAAATATTAAATAATATTAATATTTTTACAATAACCAGTGCCAACCAAGGCTGCATTTATTAAATAAAAAATGCAGTAAAACCAGTAATATTGTGAAATATTATTACAATTTAAAATAACCGTTTTCTGTTTGAATATATGGTAAAATGTAATTTATTTCTGTGATCAAAACTGTATTTTCAGCATCATTACTCCAGTCTTCAGTGTCACATGATCCTTCAGAAATCATTCTAATAATATGCTGATTTGCTGCTTAAGAAACATTTATTATTATTATTCTTATTATTTTCCAGGATTCTCTGATAAATAGAAAGATCAAAAGAACAGCATTGATTTAAAATATTTTTGTAACAATATGCAAGTGTGGTCATATGATTTTATATAATAATTCTTATTTATTTGGTAAGTAGCTATAAGTGTGATAATGTACACAATGTATTCGTGTGTTTGTTATTGTTGTTGCTAGAGGTGTGGTTATGATCACAATCAGAAGTGAAAACTAAAGTCAATCTCTCTCAGCAGAGGTGGAGCTTTTAAAAGCCTGTAGTGTGTATAAATAGCTCTACTGGGGTGTGTGAGCCGCTCATGTCTCTCTTTAAGTGATTTATCATCTTCTCAATCCTCTGTTGATGTACACAGTGGAATACAGCAGAGCAAGTCT
>NC_136718.1:23024229-23026729 GCF_936440315.1 Barbus barbus
TCATAGTTTTTTGGCGAATGATATATGAACAAACCCGTCTGTAAAAAAAAAGAAACTTCATAATATAGAGAAAAAAAAAAAACTTCCGAGATGAAATATTTGTATTTAGCATTACATTACATTTTTTTTACATTTTACAAACAAATACTCCCAATAAAACTAGTAAACTGTTAAATTATTTAAATAACCATTATTATAATATTGTGCATATTGCTATATTTTATTTAAAATATATTTAAAAATGCACATTTTTATATGCATTATTTTATAAAAAAATAAATAAATAAATAATTAAATAAATAAATAAATAAATAAATAAATAAATAAATAAATATATATATATATATATATATATATATATATATATATATATATATATATATATAGTTATTTTTGTTTTTTATTTTTTTATTATATTATAATTAAGATTTAATTTTATTTGAAAAACATTTTTCTAATAGTTTACATTTATCACATTTTTAACATAAAATTTATTATTTTATATAAAAAAAGTGCACTCACAAAAAGGAACTTATTTTTGAGCTGTTACAAAAAAAAAAAAAAAAACCTACCAACCAAACAAAGCAATTTTATTGTTGTCTAACACAATTAAGATCAATTAAATCTAAAATAAATTAATTTCAAGTCGGCGCCTTGTGGGCAGCGTGCCGACATACAGCGCCATTGAGCTTCGGGCGTCCCGAGTTCGAGTCCCGACTCGCGGACCTTTCCCGATCCCATCCCCCTCACTCCCCACTTCACTTCCTGTCAAACTATACTATCCTATCTAAATAAAAAAAAAGAAAAAAAAAAAAAAAGAAAGATTTTCAATAAAAAAAAACTATTAATGGGTCTCATTCATGAAACACGAGCAGAACGAATGTGTAAATCGTTCATAAAGCTGTTCTGACGCAAATTTTCGGATTCATGAAAGTGTTCATATTTTCAAAATGTCAATTGGTACGAAAGAAATGTACACCTGGGGGCGTATTACAGAAAGATCCTAACTTTAAAATCTTCTCTTATCTGTTTGGTAACCATGTAATTTCAGTTAGGACCACATTTAGGGCAAAAGCTATTACAGAACAGCATTTCCTAAGTGCGTTATCTTATCTTAACTACAGATAGGAAAGGGGTATTACAGAAACCTCCTAACTTGACAAAAAACCCTAAAAACGGTCTTAACTTCAAAATTATTTGAAAGATACCGGAAAAAACGCTTACAACTGTGCTGTTCGACAACGGTATTACATTTATTAATAGTTGAAAATGAAGAACGAAGATGTTTAATGGTAGAAAGTCTCTTGGAGGACCCTGAAGATGTGTTATATTTTAAAGACAAAACACTTATAAGTAATTATAGACTGCCGCACAACATATTACAGTTAGCACAGGAACTGCAACCAGCATTATAGAGACCAACAAAAGTGTCACGGAGCATTACTAGTTGTAGTGCAAGTCGCTAATAGCTTACGTTTAGTTTATTTTGCAAAAGGCGATTTTCAAAGTGAAGTAGCTTTTGTTTACCTCATCAGCAGCTTGCTCAGTGTTGGTTGCTTGGTAACAGACCTGAGAGTGGATTGTCGAGCTTGATTATGCCATTTAAGATTTCCTAACTAGAGATAAGATGCTATTTTGTACGACAGGATAAGAATCCCAAATCAAGTTCTGTAATACGAATTTGCGAAAAAACCTAATTTAACATATCATATCTTAAGTTAAGACCTAAGATAAGAAACTTTCTGTAATACGCCCCCTGCTCCCTATCACGTGTAAATGGTGCGTAAAATGTTCTGTGTTCTTTTCGGCAAGCTGACGACACTGAATTTTGATGCACTGCCATCAAAATATTTTACAAGTTAGTTTGCTCTATTTTTTTTTGTTGCGGAGAGTTGCTAAACTGTTTAGTTTTGAGTAAACGCAGCACTGGTCACCGTCACTGTTTACCCAGCCATCCAATCAATGGAGGAGGCGGGACAAACAAATAGCCTACTACACCGACCAATCATCCTACTTGTACAACAACTGAACAACAATAGAGAAGTTAATATTGCTGGTTGCTGCATTTTTATATTCAGTAATATTCTTCAAAATACTAGTAATACGTTACTGCCGTGGATATTCCACATCATAGCAACCAAAGCGTCCAAACCTGAGAAAGCAGACCAGAATATTCCACTGCGTTCCTGGACACGCAATTTGCGTAGCTGTAATTCATAGACGGGGATTATGCTAATTGTGCACGAGCGCCCTATTTACAAATGATTGGAATTCATTAACACACGTATGTTTAACTATCAAATGGGAAGTTTACGACGCGTTTGTGAATCCGGAGGAGAGTTTTCAGGAAGGTCTGTTTTACGCGTAAATTACTCCTATATTTACGAATGTTTCATGAATGAGGCCCAATGACTCTGGGAGCGGTGTGTGTATAATGCAGACTCACCGATGAACTCGTGTAAGAAGACGAGGGATGCGATGTAGCAGGCCAGACTGAGGA